>NW_023276807.1:168728336-168978370 GCF_003668045.3 Cricetulus griseus
TGGTTGTTAGCACCATTTTTCCTGCCTTCATAAATTGGTCAAATTTCTACTTTACTTTACACTGAATTCAAAATGAATTTTGTATACGCTACAGGAGTTTCATATGTATGCATCCTATCTGGATTCTTATTTCTCTCTAAATTTCCTCAAACTCTAGGAAAGTAGCTTGCATATGGAGGAAAGGTTTGGTGAGTAACCAACTAGACTGTGGAAAAGAAAGCAAACATTTGTTAACATTTTTATGTTGATATTTTACATGCTAACATGTGATGAGCACATAATCTCACACACCCTCCTAGCTATGTAAGGGACTGAACTATTATGTCTAAACACTGAGAAGTGAGGGAATTTGTTGTGTGATCAGAGCTAGCCTTAATTCCTAAGCTTTGAACAGTTCCTTCTACTTTGGTCTTCCTGATTTATATCAACCATGACAATTAATCCTGGAGTGTTGTGTAGAAGTCCAGAATAAGGCAGGGAGACATAGAACTGCTCTATCTTAGGAGGGGGGTTGAGGAACTGAAATTCTCATCTGACCCCTCATAATCCTGATGGTGTGTCTTAAGAACTTTTAATACATTCTGTAGCTACATTTGGGAAATGAATCTGTAAGCCAAGTTGAAGTATCAAGGTTAATTATCTAATTAGGTAAGATACAAGACAGATTGATTAACTGGCCCCATTGTCTAACACAAGGACAAAAAGAAAGAATAATTTTTAAAACACTAAAATGTTCAATAACCTCCCCAAACTCTTATTATTGTTGGACCACTTTCTTTCTTTTCTTTTTTTTTTGTTCTGTTGTTAATTTTTTTATTTGAATTACAAATAAGATTGTTTTACATGACAATCCCAGTTCCCTTGTCCCTCCCATCCTCCCCTACCACCTCCAACCACAATTAAAACCCTATCTATCACATATCCTTTCTGCTTCCCCTGGATGGTGAGGCCTTCCATAGGGTGTCATCAGAGTCTATTGTATCCTTTGGGGATAGGGCCTAGGCCCACCCCTGTGTGTCTTGGCTCAGGGAGTATTCCTCTACGTGGAATGGGCACCCAAAGTCCACACCTGTGCTAGGGATAAGTACTGAAAAACTGCAAGAGGTCCCGTAGATTTTCGAGGTTTCCTTACTGAGAGCCATGTTCCTGGGGTCTGGATCATTCCCATGCTGGTATCCCAGCTATCAGTTCAGGTCAGCAGTTTCTGTGGGTTTCACCAGCCTGATCTGGACTCCTTTGCTATTCACTCGTCCTTCTCTGAGTCTGGATTCCAGTTCAGTTCAATGAATTGTTGTGGGTGTCTGCTTCTACTTCTACCAGCTGCTGTATGAGGGCTGTTGGGTGGCATATAAGTCAGTCATCAATCTCATTATCAGGGGAGGGCTTTTAAGGTAGCCTCTCCTCTGTTGCTTAGATTGTTAGTTGGTGTCATCTTTGTAGATCTCCAGACATTTCCCTAGTGCCTGATTTCTCTGTAAACCTAAAATGTCTCCTTCTATAGTGGTATCTCCATTCTTGTTATCATCTATTCTTCCCCTGACTCAACCTTTCTTCTCCCTGATGTCCTCTGCATCTCTCCTCTTTTCCCCTTCTTATTCTCCTACCTCCCTCTCCCCTCTTCCTGTTCTCCCAAATTGTTCAGGTGATCTTAACCCTTTCCCCATTTCCAGGGGACTATGTATGTCTCTCTTAGAGTCCAGCTTGTTTACTAGCTACTCTGGCAATGTGTATTGTAGGCTGGTAATCCACATATGAGTGAGTATATACCATGTTTGTCTTTTTGTGTTTAGGTTATCTTGCTCAGGTTTCTTCTAGTTCCCTCCATTTTCCTGCAAATTTCAAGATTCCATTGTTTTCCCACTGAGTAGTAGTACTCCATTGTGTAAATGTACCACATTTTCTCTATCCAATCTTCAGTTGAGGGGCATCTAGGTTGCTTCCAGTTTCTGGCTATTACAAATAGTGCTGCTATGAACATCGTTGAACAGTTGTCCTTGTTGTATGAATGTGCTTCTTTTGGGTATATGCCTAAGAGTGGAATTGCTGGATCTTGTGACAGACTGATTCTCTTGGACCACTTTCATGAAAGGAAAATACACAAAACAATGGCTACAAGTTGTCAGAGATAGCAGAATCCATGAAAACACATGGTAATACCATCATAGTTGTACTAAGCTAAATCCTGAATCACATACAAAAGAAGCAGGGGAGTGGGGAGACTTGATAAGATCAAGCTATTTGAGTTTCCATGATTATGTTCTTGGCACATACAGTTTCTCAAGTAGAGTATCAGATTTGCTCTTTTATTTTTCATCTATAAAGTGAATACTGACTGCCTTGGTTCCCCATCATCCTTATTATATAACTCAGTGGTGGCAACATCAGCAAGCCCTTGTTACCTCCAAACAAAAAGAAATGAACTTCACAGCAGAATGTATTTCCTTGCCTCTGGGAGAAGCTTTTAAAATCATAAGATATCACAGAGTCTGAACTCTGTTACTATTGCTGGACTTTTGAAGACTTAGAGCCACCAGGGCCTCATCCAAAATGCAGGTTTATAAGCCTGGTCCTCACCTTGTGTTCTGTGGTCACATGCCTCTGAATAATGCCACCTGCAGCACACCCATGTGAAAATTTACAAAATATGTTACAACACATAAAGAGTTTGGGAAATCCATAGGCAAAGAGAGTTTGGGAAATGAAAATATACTTTCTACATATATTTAAACAGGGAACTGTTTTATTTCAAACAATTTCTCCAACCCAGCTATCATGAAGACTTTTTTGCTACAATGGAACAATGTTCTAGAACAGAAAGGCACCACAAGGTTGAAAAGGGAAAATGTAGCATGTTTGCCCTTCCATGGTCTACATTCCTCTTTTTAAACAGGTGTTTTCTCTCATAATGGTTTTGTTTTCTGATTACTTTAGATTGTAAAATGTGAGAAGTGGTACTAGGAAAAAGTATGCTGCATAATGTATCTGAAACACTGAAATCTTAAAATGAATTCATTAAGGTTACTTACTAAGGGAATTCCTGGAAAACAACCCCATTAATAGAAAAGATGCTACAGTTTTCTATATTTGATCAATACACTGATGTATCAAGAACTTTTGTAACCATCATGTCATCTGAAAGTAGGTCTAAGATACTTCACACATCAGACATAAAAGAAGCCTTCTTTCCTATTGTCCCTCAAAGCTTGACTAAGTGGCTGTAACCTTTGTGCCTGAATAAAGTTCTAGCAAGCCCTAATTTTATTATTCACAGATAGTGTAGAGTTCTTCAATTTCTCATTACAAAGACAGTTCTGATTGAGAAATCAAAATAAATTCAACACTCACCTTTGCTTTTGTGACCCTTGACTCCCCTTCACAACTCACCACTGCTTCAGACTTGAAGTTTGAATGGGAGGAAAGGCAGGGCTTTTTTCTCTTCTACTACTTCCCCTAGTGAATGTTCTTAGAATGCTAGTGTTCAAGAAGTTAGAGAACAGGAGAGTTTATTCCTCATGATTTTGTGTGTGTGTGTGTGTGTGTGTGTGTGTGTGTGTGTGTGTATGAGAGAGAGAGAGAGAGAGAGAGAGAGAGAGAGAGAGAGAGAGAGAGAGAGAGAGAGAGAGAGTTTTGCTGCCTTTGGGTCTGGTAGATAGACAGAACCAATGTTTTCTTGTAAAGTTTTCATGGAAATGGCCACAAACTCTGCAAGTTGTCCCCAAGCCAGTTCACTGGACCCCCTTCCTTTCTCAGTGGCTATTTGTAACCTCTAACCAGGGTTCCAGGGCCTCTCACGTGACAATGAGCCTTTGACTTTACATACTAAACGCCATGGACACTCTCAGGGATTGTAATGAACTGGATCCTAATGTACCCCACACTGGCTATCCTCTAAATATTTCAGATGTGGTCTCCAGAAAACACTAACAGGTTCCATGCCTTGAGAAAGGCTGGGAAATATAAGCTTCTGCATGTCTACCCTGTCATCCTGGTAGGTAGCAAGGCCTTCTGTATCTTGCCTTCCAAATCTTCTAGGGTGAGCTGAACCACAGCAAGTGGACCACTTTAAATTCCTTGGGCTTGATTTAGGCACAAAGTTCATGGTGTTTCCAATGTTAAAAACACAATTGAGATGTTTTTGATTCATACACTTGATCTCTGTCAGAGCTTAAGGTTACAAACCAGAACACTGAATTTGGGATGGTAAATTCTCACTGTCAACCTGACTAGATTCAGAATATCCCCAGGGTACTGGCGAGGCACTCCTCTGTGTATGTCTGAGGACATTTACCAAGAGGATTAATTAAGGGGGAAAGGCCCATCATAAAGATGGATGGCACCAATGTTGAGCTAGTAGCCCAGATGAAATAGTATAGAACAAAGAAAACCTTCATGGTGAGAGCATTAGCTTCCTGTACACCATAATATGAAAATTTCTCCAGTACTCATTCCTGCCACCATGATGCTTTTCCAGGGCAGAGTTGTCCTTGGATGAACCTTCTAAAACCATGAGCCTAAGTAATCTTGCTTTTTCTTGGTATTTGGTCAGAGCAATGGAGAGTTACCTAACTCACTACTTTTTCCTGCCAAAAGGGTGACAACATCTCATTTTATGGACATAGCTCTCTTCAAGATTTGTCATCTCTAAACTCCTCTTAACATTTACATATCCAAATACCATGGACCAGGACCATGACTTCCTACACACTTGATAGCTGTCTTTTGGGAACTATATGATAGGTGTCCCAGTAAAAATTAAAAGAAGAAAATAACCATTCTAGCATCCTATTACCTATACCTCATGGTACACATACATGTACATGGCATTTTATCATGCAGTTTCTGTAGCAATTTCAAGCACAATGTAAGAGAATCACAAGAGCCACAGTACTCCCAACCTCAACACAGCCCCTACCTCTCACTGATTACTCCTCATCCCAGTGGTAATGATGGTTAGAAATGAATCTATTATCAAAAGCTTACCTTGAGAGGCTTCTAACCCATATGCTCCCTGGTTAGAATAAATAAATGTGTGGGCTTAAAATAGTCATCCAACATATTCCTCACACATTAAATTAGTCCCAAATTACAAGCTATTGGTGACATGTGGATAGTGCCCTAGATTTTTCAACTTTTTCAAGAATCCAGATGGACAAAAAGAACTTTACCAAATTCAGATATTTGTTTTTATTGAATGATTTTTGAGTATTCTTTTAACACTGGGTGCAGAGTTACATTTAAAGAAAGTTACCTGCCTGTATTTGCAACCAAGAAAACAGATAATTACCAAAATAAACCAGCCACTCCCCAAAGCCTCCAATCTGAAATGAGTAGACCCCTCTCCCAAATACTAAATTACACACATGTGAAGCAAACATTTCCCATTATAACACAACAAAAGGAGAATGGTATTCACTCTGGTTGCCTTTACTCATACCCATTTTAGAAAGAATTCAGGAAATTTGCCTGACTTTAAGAAAAAGAACTCTGATAGTTAAGTCAGATATCCAATCAGTACTCTTTATTGAAGAATGTCAAAAATAAAGCATTTTAGATCTATTCACAATGAAATAAAGGCACTTTCATATTCAATTCCATGCAAGATTTTTCCCTATTATACTGGAGGATGGAGAATGACACTATTCCCCAAAGAAGACACTTGGAAATCTCTTCTGCATTGGACTTTGTAAAAATAAAAATTCTGAGGTGGTAAAAATGCAACACAGGAGAAATACTTTAGAAGGAAAAACATGTTACCAATGTTCTTGAAAGGCAGCTGGAAAATGGCATCACTTGTTGTTATTGCAGTTTGGGGAGGTGGTCTTTAAAAGGCCCCAAACAATACAGTGGCAGGCATTATTTCTCTCTCTCAATGAGATCTTTATTCAAATTAGAAAATGTATCCCTCTACATTATTTCAATTTACTAGAAACAGAAAGGAGAAAATATAAGTACTTTAAGCATTGCAAACAACATATAACAAGCACTGACTGTTATCCTTTGCAATTATGATGCTCCAGTTTATTTTTAACACAGCTCAGAATTGTGTGTGCTCTAGCTGTAGTCCATGTATGGCAAGAACTCTTCCTTTAATATAAGACACATTTTTTTTTGCCCACTTCCCTCTACTAACTCATATCTTTCTTTCATAACCTACATCCCTCTTCACTGAAATACCCCTTCAGCAGCAAATGCCAGGAAGACACACAGTTATGAAAAGGTAGGAAGAGCATCCACTATCTTTACTTTCTTTACAACCAGACAGTAACATTTCTTTCAGGGTAGCTATCCCATGGCCCCATTGCTTTTAATACTCTGCAGCTGAGAATTTAATTATTTCTTTTCTGACGGATAGGTAGTGAAGGCAACACAATGATAAATTGACAGGGTCAATATCAGAACCTTTAAATGTGAACTTCTTAAATTTGGAAGAACTGCAGATAAGAAAAGAAAAAATAAGGTTTTAAAAGTCTCAAGCGAGCCTCAGAGGGCTGCCAGGAGCATTCCAGGGCTGAAAGAGACTCTGGTATGCTCTTTCATTGCCCCACATTTCTCCTCTAGCCCATTGATCTTCCTGAAAAATGCCCAAAGCCTCACTTAAGATAATCCCTTACTCAAAAGAACACGGGATTTCCAATAACAGAAAAGGAATTTGAAATACAGATTCCAATTACTTGTCTTTGGTTTCTGGATAATTCTCTAAGGCTCCCAGAGAAGTCTCTAGTCCTGTTACTTATTTATTTATTTCTATCCAGCCCCTGTTCCCAAAATAATTTGGTATACTTTCTAGAAATAGAAAGAACACAAAAAGCTAAAAAGAAATGAAATGAGGGGGATCATTACAAAGAAGAAAAAAGGGGGGAATGTAGCAAGCTAAAGTTGTGATTAGTCAGATCTCAAGAATCCAAAAGAATCTCTTGCAGCAACTATCACACACCAAGGGGGTACCTCCTACCAATGATGGACCCACAGCGTGTGTTGCATCCAGGCAAGTAACAATGGCCTACAGAAATATGCCATGGACGTAGAGGAAATGCTAACAAGAGCTCAAAGGAATGATGACAGAAAATGTCCTACATGATGTTACAATACACAGGGCTTGGCTTTCTAAAGCAAGTTGTCCCTAGGCCATTAAAGTCTGGAAAAGGAAAGGGAAAAGAAAATGAGGGGAGAAACAAGTAGGGTAGAGATGAGAGCATGGCTGTGCGAGTAGGACGGAGAAAACAGGACAGGCTGATATTAAGCCAGGTATCATTATTAAAGAACTGGAATAATTTATTGCATAATTGGAAGCTCAAATTCATACATCATCTGGACTCAATTGCACTTTTGTGATGCTATAATGCAATATCATATAAATCAATTGGCTCAGAATTCAAAATTAGAGCCCAATTACCTGCGTTGGGGAATCATAAATCCAACTTGTATTTTTGTAACAGGGTTAACAACTTATCATGCCGGCCGCAACTCAGCAAAATCCATTTTCTGGACTCGAGAACAATGTTGCTATTTCATTCCCCTGACTGGAGAGCCAGGTGGGAAGTCTAGAGGTGGTGGAGTGGAAGGTTTAGGGAAGGGAAAGGCATAAACCAAAGCAAACAAATGTAGAAAATTGCATGCTGTTTAGGACCCCAGCTATGTACAAGGTAAATCAGAGTGGAAGCAACAGGGGAAACAGGCACTCACCACCTTTTATTTGGGGATGTCGCAGAGCAAGAAAGGTAAAGGACTCCAGTGCTTTTCTTCTTCAGGAAGAATTATCTGACAGTACAGATGTGAGATGCTAAAGCAGGACACAATTTGAAGGCACACTTACTGCTCACCCAAACCAGGTCTTCCTGGATGAGTTCAAGCCATATTAGCCCAGACACTCCCTTTTCAGGTATAGTACCCTAAATTTCTCTTTGGTGGGAGCTATTTAAGGGTTTACTTAGTGATACAGGGGTCAAGAGAAGAGGAAAGTTGTGAGAGCATCATGAGAATAGTTGGTAAATTGTTTTGTGATGGGCAATTTACTATTGAATATAACTTGCATGCATATATGTATATGCATACATATATATAAACATTTTGATATGAAAATTCCAATTTTATAAAATTTTTCTTAAGACATAATTGAAGAAGAGTACAAATGTATACAATATATTTGCAATACAGTTGTTGCAATATAGTTTCCAAGAACACAAGAGGGAAGCAAATTACAAGTCCATTCAATAAAACAATTTCACCAAACTACATTTCATCCATATCAAGTAATATCAGACTGAAATGAAAAAATTATGGCTTAAATCTTACAGACGTGGCACAGTGCATTGGGAAACAACATTATTGTGTTCCTCATTCTGCAGTGTATGGGGGAGGTGAGAGGACAGAGCAGGAAGGAACCTCCAATGAATCCAACCTGCCCCTGTTACAGTAGAGATTTTAATGGCACTTTCCTAAACCTTCTGTTGTGCTGAACTTTTAAAACATTGTCACTTGCTAGAAAGGGTAAGTATTTGGTTAATAACTGGGACAATACCACCATTTCTATTTGTGTCTTTTGGAAAAGATTGGAGGCAGTCACAATCTTTCACAAAGCTGAGGCCAGCCCGGGTCCATGCAGTGCTTGCCACACAAAGCACAAGCTCCAGTCTCGACATGGCTGGTTGTAGGAATCCACACAAGTTGGTACATTTTGTTGAGGAGAGAAGCCAGGTAGGCTGAAATTTATCATGGTCCCCCTTATCTTTATGACCCTTAGGTTGTAAAATCATAGTCACAACTCTTCCTCTGAGAGCAAAGAATATTCTTTCTACACCTACAATGTGTCCAGAAAATTCTGGAACTCAACCCTCCACCTTTGGCTTATTGGTGCCTTATATTCCCACACTCCAAGATAGTTGCATAAAACTATCATTCAGATAGTTCATGTTCTCCCCCATGTGTGTGCACCTGTGTGCATGTGTGCTTGTGAGCATGTATCTGTGTGTGTGTGTGGGGGGGGGTCAAGGCATTAAGTGTCATTTCTCAGGCACTGTCCATTTTGTAGGCCTTAGCTCTACAAGTAGGCTGGGCTGACTGCATACAGTCCCAGGTTCTGCTAGTCACCACCTCTCCTGTTCTGGGACTACAAACATGTGCTTCCATGTTTTAAATGTAGGTTCCCATGCCCGAGTTCATGGATTTGTGCTTTCGAGGAAAGCTGTTTACCAGCTGAGCCATCTCTCCAGCCCCTAACTTCTTGCTTTAATGCACAGATTTACCAGTAAAGCACAGTTCTCCCTGAGTTGGTCTATGTCAGTCTCATCAGGGCCATGCTATGGGAAGATATTTGTGACAAGAGACTAAGAGACCAGGAAGGGCCTTTGTGCACACTTCTCTCAATGTACTCAGTTTTTACGAGAGAAATTTCAAATGCTCAAGCTATACCCTAGACCCAATATCTCTCTCTCTCTCTCTCTCTCTCTCTCTCTCTCTCTCTCTCTCTCTGCTGCCTGTGGATCTGAGTGTAGAATTCTCAGCTACTTTCTAGCACCATGTCTTCCTGATTTCATGGTCATGGTGTCTCTTCACAGCAATAGAAACCTTGACTAAGATACTAGCACTCCTCAAAGATGTGATTTGGGATGCCTGTTTCTAGAAAATCTGGATAATTATTTAGCTAATTTTGACACATGTAACACTTTTGATATAGTCAGGAGACACAGAGAGAAAGACTTCATATAGTATAGGCCTGGATATTTTCACTGATGCATTTAGATGTTTGGGTAATGGAGATTACATCATAGGCTACTACAGGGGCCACTCTGATTCTGCTAACTGTAAAGGTAAAACGTTTGTGTGGTATGCCACATGGGTCATTTGGTGACATTTTTAAAAGGCTTTAATGTCAGAAGCACAACTTTTAAAGTGAATTTCCCTTTTATCTTCTCCATTAAATCTAAACATATAAACTATAAAACATCTGGGAAACAACCAAATGAACAGAAATCTCACAAAATTTAACTGAGAGACCTCAGAGTTAAAAATTTGGTATAGATCCTTTCATTTATTTTTCTGTTTGGAAGGTTAATATATATCAAGCATTTTAAGCTCTTTTTTTTAAAATCCTAAATCATAACTAAGCCTTTTATTGGCTCATTATTCAGCTTACTAAGAACCACTTTTTAAGCACTGGGGATATTGTTCATGCTCAGAGGCAAAGCGCGTGACCAACATGCTTAAGTCCCATCAGGAACTTTATATGAGTGTTTAAACAGTATTCCATAGTATGCACATGCATAATTGGAATTATGTTTCCCTTAGTATGTCATTTGGGTTTTTTCTAATATCCACAATATATGCATATGGCTATAAATATTATTTTATAAAATGAACTTTGTCTTTAATTTTTGATATTTTCCTTTATCTTCAGTTCCTTTAATACAGGGTCTGAGATTAAACCCTATGAGCATTTTATGTTACTAGAAAACTTATACCAGATTTTCTTATTCTTACCAGCGGTGACAGAAGTACCCATCTTATATTTGTTAAGTAGCGTGGTTCTCATTATATTTTGTACATTTATTTGCTTTGGTTTGGGGTGTCTAGAGCACATGTGCTACAGGGTGTGACTAGAGGACAAGGCTCAGGAGTCACATCTGTCCTGCCACTATGTGGGTCCCTGGAACTGAACCCAGGTTCTCAGACTTGGAAGCAGGTGCCTTCACCCACCTACCAACTCTCCAAACCAGCAATATATATTTTTAGGTCCTGGTTAGTATTATACATGACAGAGATACCTATTTGAATATTTGTCATTAAACAGCTTCACTGGCTTACTGGTCATTGTATTACATTTTTGTTGGCAAATCTACTCCTGAAGACTTTAGCCATTTACACACACATACACACACACACACACACACACACACACACACACACACACACACGGGGCGAGGGGGTCTTTGAAGACATGTAGTTGGAGATGTCTTTTTTTCAGCAAATAACAAAAATGAAACTTGTAACAAATTAATAAAGCTTAAGGTAAAAGAACTGATCCAGTAAGCGAGGTAAAAAAAAAAAAAAGCACACAACCCCTCAAGTGTAACATAACTTTACCTAATCAGTGATATGGTCATGAAAATCTTTATGTGCTCATTCGAAATATTAGATTAACAAATGGATAAGTGAATAAACAAAGTGCCAGATGGTACTTCTTTAGTATAGGACATATAAAAATAACACATTACCTTTAAGAAAAAAAACGGTTCAAGAGTGGGATGCAGTTAATAGTAGCGAGCATGGTTGGCATGCACAGGGCAGTAGGTGCACCCCCAGCACTGCAACAAAGCACAATACAATGGATGCTCAAGACACCACACTCTACTTGTAACAAAGAGTGAGCAAACCTCAAACCTTGTCCAACCACAAATATTTTATAAATAATATTAAAGGAATATGAAGGACAAGTGGCAGAAGCCATTAGAAGACAAATTATTTCACTAAGTCTGTTGACCTTTGAACTGTAGCCCAAGAAATCAGAACCTGGGAGGGGGCTACTGCCAACAAGTGCAGACCTGCCTGCATGCCTGAGAAGCAGGCCTCAGAGAGAACATGGGAAGCACATGCTGAGTCAGCTGGCAGGACTGGGGGTGGGGTGGGGACTGATGACAGGCCAGCAGGTAGTATTTTGCCCTTACTTCCAGCCTGAAGCAAACAGCAGCTTCAAGACAATAAGAAACTAGGCAGTAACTAGGTGTTAAATCTTACTGCAGCATGCTGGGATTCCCCCATTCCCATTCAAACACCTTATACAGAAGGTTTTGAGCCTACAATATATAAGACACAGTGGCTTCAAAAGAGCTGGCAATTAACCTTTCACACTTTCTGCATGTGTGTCATCAGCAGTCTAATATGCCAAGAAAAAAGAAGGCACACACAAAGCAGGAGAAAACAGCATGCTGCAGAAACAGACAATGTAGAGGGAAAAAAATTTAAAAAGAAAACCCATTTTATGCCATCAAGAAAGAATGGAGGTGATTTGGTAATTGCACAAACGAAACAATATTACATGAAAAGGGAATAATCACACAGGGAAGATTTCTTGGGAATTATATGATTTCTTAACTGAAAAAATTCTATAGGAACTGTGATTGCAAGTGAGAGAAATCCCCTGGACTACAAAGATAGACACAGAAAAAAGGGGGAAGGGATAGGATATAAAGAAAATCCATCCAGGAGGTCTAAGAATGGGCTAACACAATTTTCAGAATGAGGAAGAAACAAGTAAAGGAAATTATCAAGGATATTGTATTAGATTATTTCCTGGAATTAAAGGGAGGCACGGATCCTCAGGGCAAATAATGAATTCTGAAGTGTTAGAAAATGAAGAGAAATACTTAACAGCTTCCTGGGGAGACAAAAAGAAGAGTCTCCCCCAAATAGAGGATTTCAGTAGCATCAGACTTAACACCCATGCATAAAAACCTAGAGACATTATGGTAAACACAAAGGCTTATAGCTACACTGTCAATCCAGTTTGAACAAACTAAGAAACTGCAGATAGATAGGACAGAGATAGTTAACCTCCCATTCACTTTTCCTTACTTAGAGAAAAATGAAACTTACAAGGTAAGTCAAATAAAAAGAAAGTTCACTGGATCCTCCTGTGACCCTAGCCCTAGAGGGATCTGGGTGTCTCAGATGCTTCCAACATCTAGGCTAGGAGCAAATTCCCAAAGGAGAACAAAATAAAGGCCTGTGAGAAAGAAGGGGAACCAAGGGAACAGAGTACAAGCTTGCAAGTGTGTGTGTGTGTGTGTGTGTGTGTGTGTGTGTGTGTGTGTGTGTGTCAGTGAGAGAGAGAGAGAGAGAGACAGAGACAGAGACAGAGACAGAGAGACAGAGAGACAGAGAGAGAGAGAGAGAGAGAGAGAGAGAGAGACAGAGAGAGAGAGAATCTGTACCTGGAAAAGCCAAGAGGACATCAGCAATCCAAGAAAAAACAAACAGAAATAACTTCATAAGAAAGACCCGAAGCATGTGTCACACAAAAGAAATGACAGGAGTTTAACAAAATGATGTAAAGGAAGAACCTGGATCCAGTCTCCTCAGACCAACACAGGAGTTGTGACACTGTAACTACAGAGACTACGTAGAATCCCACCGAAGAAGTTGGCTAAGTCATAATCCTACAAATGTTTTTATTTTCAATGTTGGATAAAATGGCAAAAAGTGACTACTCTTGTGTCAGAGCAAATATATACTGAACTTGGCATTGCTAAAACAGTGGCATGGTTCAGCCAATGGAAGAGGAGGAGTTGCAGCAATGGCACAGCTATAATGTAAGACAGACATGGGGTAGATTGCCAGGCCTATGAGAGTTCCGGACAGGTATGACAAGTAGGGAATGAGAATTCTCAGTCAGTGTATTTCTCTTTAGAAGTCAATATATATGAAGTGGCAATGTGGGAGGAACCAGAAGTGAGCTTTAAAAAGATGTCCTTTCTGAAGTACCCACAGTGCCAGGAGGACGGGGACTAGGACCCACTAATGCTCTAGTGTTTCTAGACTACTTGAGCTGTAATTAGGTTTTGATTTTTTTTTTTAAGAAAGAAAATTATTAAAAGGGAAGTTACACTGTGGCCAGCTTTTACCACAACCAAAAGTAAAAAACTGAGCCTGAAGCCTCGGGACAGTGCGGGAGGGGCCGTGAATATAGTCTAACTGGATTTATTCCTAATGAGGAGAGAGCAAGTGCAGCGTTCGGAAATGAGACACATCACTTTCCTCCAACAGAACAATTAAGTTTTCATTAGGGCTTAATGACAGGATGACAGTCTACATTAAAGGTAAGTAAGAGGGTAAAAACATCCCCGTCATTATCAAATCAAAGATTACCAGTATCAAGAGGGACTCTTTATCCTAGTTTCTCCCTATTACCAGATTGCTTGCCCCTAAGCCACATCAGGACCCCAAAGATAAAAATCAAAAACTTCCTCCATTTTTGCTAATTGCACATTCATTCATTTCCCCTATTATAGCCTCCCAACCATCTCATGCAAGTATCTCCAAAAACCAAACCAAACCATTCAAAACCAAAAGCTGGCTGTGAATGGTTTCCCTGATATGCTGGTTTCAATGGGCTAGTTGCATCGAGGTTTAGTGGTATGCCAGTGACTTCATCTTCATATCACTAACCCCATCTTTCTTGCAGCCCTGGCATCCACGTTATTTAGAACAGTCTGCGTAAATGTATTACTACACCTTGTCTTCTCAGAGAAGGTGGTTCTGAGTTCAATTACAATCCCTAGCAGTTTAAACGATAGCTGCTGTGCTATAATCTAAAATAAATTGCTTTTCTCAAGAAGCCATGTAAGCTTTGCACTGCAACTTAGCAGAGCTGCCGGCTTTATCTCATCTGAAATTCAGGCAGAGTACAAAAGCTGTGCCTCTAACCCCTGCTTTTTTTTTCTTTTTCTTGCAAACTGGCATTTGTCTATACTTCTGGGGCTCTCTGTTCACCCAGAATTTCCATCCTGGAATGACAGCTATCAGAAAGCAACATACTGTTTCAAAAAAGAAATGCAAGCCATCATTTTATTTTCTGTTTCTAAACTACACTTTGTGCTCTTTCCAAAAAATTCTATTACTAAGGCCAGGTGTATTCTCCCAGTCCCTACATCTCCAGCACACATGATGAGACAGATATCTGGAAGAACTCTGGAAATTTTGCAAAAACTCTGGAAATTCTACAAACTCTCCCTTTGAACCCCTGCCATGCTCCAAGTGGGAAAAGAGGCAGGAGGAGCACCCAAAAATGCAAAATGGAAAGTCCACCTTTCTCCACCCGCAACTCTCTGTTCCAATTTTTCCCAATGTGCCATGCCACTAGCATTAGCAGGAAAAGCACCCTCCTCGGAGCCCACATCCAGACTATATCATTGAGGGACCAGCTGCCTCAGAACCTCTCTGATGACATGGCTGCTGATGCCTGGGACAGCTTCCCTGTGAGGCAATTAGAAAAGTTTCCAACGCTAACTATATTCTTTCAGATTTTACAAGGCAATGTAATTGATGCTTGATTTTCTGCCAGTCAACAAAAGAAAATTGCCCTTCTGAGAGAGTTTTCCATTTATAAAAATAATCTATCAATTCTTTTTCCTTTTAAATATAGTTTTTTCTATTAGATTGAAGGAGACTGGCTTGATGGGAGCTGTGTGGTGTGTCCTCTGAAGGGGGTATTCATGCATATACCCTTCAGAAAGAACACACTTACCCACACTCACTACATATCAATTGCAAATGAGACCTGGGGCCCTCACCATAGCAAGGTTTCTATCAAGTCCATGAAGCTGTGCCACCAGGGAAGATATTTGATGAGCCCCAATTCTCTTGGATCTATAATAATGGGTGGGGAAGAAAACACTGGTTCCCAACCAAAGTTCTTAAGGGTGTTATGAAGTGGAGAAGGAGCTTTTTAGGTCTTGTTTGTTGGGGGTCAATAATGGCAATCAAAGAATACCCTAAGCATCACTGAAAGTTCTCTAGTGTCATCTCTAGAGGACAATAAACTATCCTTCCCAGAATGCCAACTTGTATGTTCAAATCCACATTTGAGCAATTCTAGTGAACTTTTTATTTTAGTCGTTAGACTTTTTACCTCTAGAATTCTTATGGTTTTCTATCTATTTGTAGTAACATTTTTTTCAAATAAACTTCTTCTGATTTTCTCCACACTGCCTTTTTTACATCTTTGAGCATCTTTAAAATTATTATTTTGGAGCCTTTGTCTAGTAGATCCATCACTGTGTCTTTCTTGGGGACAATTATTTCTCTTGAATGGCTCATACTTTCCTCTTTCTTTGTATATTTTTCTGTTTATTATTTATGATGATGAAACAGGGTATTTAAATCCAACAATATAATACAGCTGAAAAAAATACCATCCTAATTCCCCACCCCCAGATTGCTTGTATGTTTATTGTTTGTTTGGGTCGATGCACAATGGCTCTGTGCTGAGGGTCAGCCTGAGATAGAAAGTGAAGGTCTGCTTGGATCTTTTCTTAATCTGTAACTTTCCTCTTTTCATGTGGGTTTTTGAATGTTCTAAGTTTGAATGTCTGGCTGCCAAGACGGGATAAAGGAAAATACAGAGGAGGGTATGCTGTCTTTTTAAACCCTCTTGAAATCACTTCAGCCATAGAAGGAGGACTTGCCACAATGTGGACAGGAGCAATTATGATGGCCCAGGTTTCCATGATGAGAAGCTATCTGGTATCAAAGCACAGGCATTGGCGTTTAGGCCAGTGTCCCTTCTCCTAACCTCACCTTCACACTATGCACACTACCCCTGAAAACTGCACAAAGCTGCCTGACAGTGGGCCAGGAATTGAGGAATGAGTAACTGGTACCAACCATGCTAAGAGCTACAGTTGAGTGAACTCAACAGCAACTTACTGTCCAGGTTCTCTCTCTAGATGTCCCAACCCTTAAACAGCCTTCAAAGTTACCAAATATTTATGTTTAGCTTGTCTTTTGCTCATTTTCTAATTAAATTTTTCAGTTTATTTTTTATTCTTGTTTTGAGAGTTCTGTAATAAAAAAAAAGTCAGAGAGATGGACTCAACAGGCAAAAGTGGTAGCCACACAAGCTTGATGATGAAAGCTTGGGCCCCAAATCCCACATGAAAAGATACACACATAATGAGAGATTGAAGAATGGCTTGGAAGTTCAAAGGCTGCCAGCCTGTAGTACTCCACATGGCAGCTGGAATAAGAGAGACCATGCCTCAATAAGGTCTAAAATGACAATCTACTACCCTCTGACCTTTACCTTTACATGTGGGCCTCACACACACACACACACACACACACACACACACACACACACACACACACACACACAAACTCATAAGCACACACACATACACACACACACAAACTCACAAGCACACACACACACACACACACACACACACACACAAACTCACAAGCGCGCAGTGGCTCTCTCACTCTCTTCATGGCCATTTGCAGGGTAAAAATCTTAACCTTTTACCTCAGTTTTTCCTTTAATGATCTATGAAGTTGTATTTAATCTAATAATCCTTTGCCTAACTTTGGTTCCCAGTTATTCTCTCCTATGTCTACTTTTCTGGAATTTTTAGAATTTTACAATAGCATTTAAGTCTATGACTCATTTTTAATTATCTTTCACAATAGATATGAAGCTTACATCAATCTCCCCCTCCCTCATCCAATGAGTCTAATGCTTTAGGAGTGTCTGTTGAAGAGCTGAACTCATTGAACTGATTTTGAACTTATGTAAATAATAATTAATAATAATAATAATAATAATAATAATAATAATTTGACCATATCTGTCTATCGGTCTATTTCTAGATTATTTTCTGTTTAGCTTTGTTATTATACCCATGGTGTATACAATCATATGCAGTGGAGAAATTCTTCACACTTAACTCCATGTCAAGATTTCTTTCAGTATTATAGGTTCAGAGAATTTCCAAATAATTTAGAATAAGTTTGATGAGATTTTATTAGGAAAAAAAAGTCATAGACTAATATGGGAAGAACAAGTAGCCGCCCTATGTTGGGACTCTCAAGGCTTATCTAGCTATTTAATTCTTTTGTGTCATCTGCTTAGAAATATTTTATGTTTATAAAGAGCACATGTAAGTATGTTATTTACTTTAAAAGTGTGGTAAATGATATCGTGTTTATAATTTTGGTTTCTGTATGCTCATTGTCAGCATGTAAAAATAAAATTAATTTTGTGTACATTATATCTCCTAGCTGGAGTCATTTATCAGCTCTAGGTGACTTTTTTTTGGTTGTCCAAGATTACTAGGGAATTCTTAAGGAGACCACCATGTCATCTGAAAATACTGATCATTTTCTTCTGACCTGCCTGTAAGGTTTCTTCCGTCGCTTGTCAGTTTCTGTAGCTAAAACTCTCACTATTATGTCAAATAGATGTGGTGGGACTAAATATACTAGGCTTTTCTCAGTCTTCAAAACTTGTTCTTTATAAAATCAAGGTGATTTTCCTCCATTTCTGTTTCTCAGAGTTTTCACAGTGAATGAAAGTTGAATTATGCCCAATGCTTTTTAAAGAATCATATAGCTTTCCTTTTAAGTTTGTTGATATGGCTTAATACCTACCTTTATTTTCAATTATTAAAGTTCACGTGTTTGGAATAAATAACCAGTAGTCAAGGTAAGTAATCTTTTTATAGCGTGTTGTCTTCACTTTTATTAATATTTTATAGAGAATTTGTGTCAAAGTCATAGGCATAAGGGGCACTATCTTTCTTTGTCCTCCATTTTCCTTCCGTATTCTTCCCTTTCCCTTCTGTTCTTATCCACTTTCTGACACTCCTCCCCCTCCTACTGTGCTCCCAATAGTTATGGATTTAGACAAACACTGCCTTTGTAAAAGTGAGGTGAGAAATACATCTATTCCTTTTATTCCCCAGAAAAGATGAATTGACAATTCTTTGAACCACTGATGTGTATCTCCAAAGAAACCATCTACTCCCAGGGATACTTGATGTTTTTGTTTGTTTGTTATGTTTGGATTTTTGTTTGGTTTTTATAAATGGAATTTTGCTATGTTGCCCAGCCTGTCCCAAAACCCTGGGGTCAAGGCATCTTGCTGTCTCAGCCTCTGGAGAAACTGGGACCACAGGCACTCAACATCCATCTGGCCTGGAATTTTTACCTATTGCTTCAATTTACTTGGTGGTCATGGACATGCAGGGTTCTTCCTCCTATTAGATATATTACAATTCAAGGAATTGGTCAACTTCTAGGTTGTTAGATGCATGAGTATAAAATCTTCATATTATTTCCTTCGCATTACTACTTTTTTTTTTGTGGTGTTAGAGTTGTAAGCCAGGGCTTTATACATTGAAAGGAAATGATCTACCACTGATATGCAGCCTCAATCCTCCTCTCATTTTTACTGACCACAGAATCCATATTTGTATTCTTATATTACTTCTGCCATTGGTTATTGGTTTCTGCTAAGCTGGCTAACAGATTATCAATGTTATAGTTGTTAAAGAATCCGTCATTTTTTCTATTTTTAATTTCATTGATTTTTCATTTTTTCCCTCCTGTTTACTTGTTTTTGGTTTCTCTTTCTTTTTGCTTAACTTCTTAAAGCATGAGCTTAGGTTACTGACAGCAGCCTTCCTTCATTTCTAAATGCAGGATTGCTGGCATTTACCTGTCTCTGCCCCTGGACCTGTATACTACTATTTCTGATATGTTGATTTTGCTTTTATTTAGTTTTATGCATATTAGATTTTCTTTTAATTCTAAGTCCTTGACCTACTGCTAATTTAGAAGCATGTTGATTAGTTTGTTGTGTGTTTAGCATTGTCAACTTTTTTGAATTTCATAACCTTCATTATGGCATAGGATATAGTAATTGTGTGAATGTTCTACTAGAGCATAAAATAGAGTATCATCTGCCCTTGTTAAGGAGAATGTGCTGTATGTCTGTTACATGCTATTGGCTAATTGTAGTGTGTATTTGTATATGCACTGAGGCTTGAACCTAGGGACCTGTATCTGCCAAGAAAGCACTCTATCACTTAGTTAAAACATCCACACCTTTGTGTGTGTGTGTGTGTGTGTGTGTGTGTGTGTGTGTGTGTGTGTGTGTGTGTGTGTGTGTGTGTGAAGATCTCAACCTGGCCTTGAACTTACTATATAACATTGGCAAACTTTGAACCTATAATCCTCCTCCTCAACCTTCTGAGTAGCTAAGATGGCAGACCTGTGCCAAAAAGCCTGGCTGATGCAAATGTTTTGTGGCTAGCTTTCTGTATAGTAGTTATATACACTAGTAAGAGGAGGCACTAAAATAGGGACATTGTCTCTAAAATTGTTTCTTCTCCAGCTCTATCAGCTTTGGCTGAAACTTTTGATGTGCACGTATTTCATTCTGACATTAAACAATGTCCTCCTTCGTTTCTACATATTTTGTTTGCTCCTAAATCTACTTTTATCAGATAAAATGTGTTGTTGGGCATGGTGATAGATGCTTGTAACCCTAACACTTGGAATGTAGAAGCAGGAAGCCTGGGAGTTCAAGGTTATCTTCAGCTATCTTGCAGGTGCAAACCTAGATTGGGCAACATGAAACCTTGTCTCAAAAGGCACATATGTGTGTACCTTGTATATGACTGTGCATGTGTAGTCTCTGCACTTACATGCCTGTGTTTCCCTGTGACCTCTGCTAGAAGAACTAGCCAGACACTTGATGTAAGAGGAATTTCTAGCTGATCTCTTTAAGACACAGAATTTTAGAGTTGACAGTTCTTTTGTTTGTCTTATGACAGTCTCCTTGCCCTCCCTTGTGTAAGTGAAAACAACCACTGTCACTCTTGCATTCCTCTTCAGATATTTTCACCACTCTTAGACTTTCTTTGACATTGTGATTTTAACTAATTTGATTAGAATGCATATTGCATGGATTTCTTTATGGTTATTTTTTTGACCATCATTCAGCCTCTTAGACTTGGAAGTTTGTGTTTTCTTATTAGACTTGTCAAGTTTTCAGCCTTTATGTCTATGACTATTTTAGCTTGGTTATTTCTATTTATTATTTTTATGCTTATGACTATATATTTATAGTCATTTCCCCCATTCCATTTCTTTCCTCCAACTCCTAGAACTCAAACAGCCTGGATGGTGTATCTTCCATAACTGTTTCCTAGATTACCAAGGTTGTAGTCCTCTTTCCACCAAATTGTTTTATCTGTTGTTTTAACTGGACATAATTCATTGTTCTGATATGATTCTATCTTTAATAATCACACACACCACATATTTCTTCCACCTTCAAAACTATCTAGCAAGGTGCTTGTTTCTGTTATTTTTCAGTAAAAAAAAAATTTCTATTTAGGTCTGTTGTATAACATTCTATTTCTTGTTTAAAATCTTTTACATTTTTATTTTGTTTTGTTTTGTTTTTTCGAGACAGGATTTCTCTGTGTAGGCCTAACTATCTTGGAACTCACTTTGTAGATCAGGCTGGTCTTGAACTCAGAGATCTGCCTGACTGTGCCTCCCTAGTGCTGGAATTAAAGACCTCCACTGCCACCACTTGGCAGATCTTCGACTTCTTAACATTTCTCAAAAAAAAATTTTAACTTGTGGCAAGACATTTATATGACAGATGTTCATAATTCTTTGAAAGGTAGCTCCAACATCAGATTTATTTTGATGTTAATGTCACCAGATTGACCCCGCTTCTTTAACTTTTAGTTTTTGTTTTTTTCCACTATGAGGAATGACTTTTTAAAAAATTGCATCCTAAACATCTTGTTTAGGGTCTTCTTTGAATCTCTACTGTAGCAAAGTAGCAAAGCTTACTAAACAGCTACTTTCATGGGCTGTGTTTCCAATTCATTCAAATTGCATTGACTGCTTGATTTATCTGCTGACCTCCAGCTCCCTCTAGTCCCTGCTCCTACGTTACAGCCTATGTGACTGGAAAGGGGATTTCCCAACTCTAAGCTTCCTGGTTCTCTTCTGGAACACAGCATGGTGGGGTCCTCCAGCTGCCTCAGGAGTGTCTTTAATGGAAAAGAGCATTCAGGACCTTGGGAACAAAGAGGCTTCCTCACCTGTGCCACATTTGTGAGTGCACTATTGTTCATATTCTTCTGTTGTCCCCAATATCTCTGAGTATACAGATGTATCTCAGTCCCCAGAAGCACCTGTCTTCATGAGACACTGACTATAAGGCTTCATGAAAAAAGTCAAATATTTCTCTTTGTCAATTACTAATGGGAAGGCTTTTAATGAAAACCCCAGGCTGGTGATACTGGACTTATCTGATATCAAATGCAATCAAGGAAATAACCAACCTCCCTTCTTTTTGCTAACTTGGGACCAGGGGACAGCTAGTCTTTGTGACCTTCTGTTGGGTTGCAGGTTACTGGGCCTTTCCCTGACCTTAAGTCTCAAGTCAACTCTGATTTTCTTCAGAGATAATTTAGAGATCTTGTGTATTTATCTCTTGGGCCATCATCAAAAAATACAGCTGTGCATGTAGCAGAGAGAAGCAGGAGGAAATGGCTCTGTTCCATTTTTTTCTCAGACTACAAGTTGCTTCTGGGGACAACAGAAGAATAAGAACAAAAATGCACCTACAAATGTGACATAGGTTAGAAAGCTTCTTTGTCCTCACATGCCCAGAATTCTCCTTTCCTCCATACAGAATATATATATATATATATATATATTATATATATATATATCATTATGTATTAGTTTTTTGCTTCCATCTTTGTCTGTGCATCACGTGCATGCCTGATGCCCATGGATGTCAGAGGAGGGTGTTGAATTTGATGGAACTAGATGTATGGACTGTTTTGAGCTTCCATGTTGGTGCTAGGAATTGAACCTGGGTCCTCTACAAGAACAAGAAGTGATTTTAACCATTCTCTTGAGCTCATATTTATACATAGTTTTTGAGACAGGATATCTTTATGTACCCCTGGATGTCTTAGAACTCACTGTGTAGACTAGACTGCCCTTGAACTCACAAAGATCTGCCTGCTTCTGCCTCTAGAGCTGGGATTAAAGACATGCATCATCATACCTAGCCTACTAACTATATTTTAACTGTGTATTTCCATTCATGTTTCCTTATAAGACAACCATTTTTGACATTATACAAACAGAAATTTGAAATGCCATGAGAATCTCTCCTTGTGTGCTCTCCAGGGCCTTAAACAGCCCATGCTCTCCCAGGATCACTCTTATGAGTGAATGAATGAATGTGTATGCATGTTCTCTCTGTGGCTGTACAGTGGCACAAGACCGTCTCCTGAAGAAAGTGGTTGCTGACAGAATGTAATTGTGGTCTATAAGTATTCACCCCCTGCACCTGGGTAAAAGAACAATGATAACCTTGCTCAGTATGATTTTCTAGAATTTGGAACATGTGCTCACCCAGTCATCATTTTCCTAAGGTCATCATAACCAGCTTTCTGCTTCTATCAGGTCAGACTATGTGATCCTGGGGCATGCTTTTCCACAGGCACTTGTAGCTCAATTATCCTTGCCTATTTCCCCAAATGCACCATAGCATACCATGCAAAACCACATCACACACACACACACACACACACACACACACACACACACACACACACACACACACACAGAATTTGTTTTTTCAGAGAGGGTCGGAAGCCAAGTATGTGTTACATTTCTTCCCAAAATGAAACCACTACAGCTACAACAAGGATCACTCTAAAATACTGATACCCAGTAACATCACATAGATAACATTACTGGCAAACTCAGCTTATTGATGCATCACTGAAACATCATATAAAGATTGCATACCAGCCAGAGGGTCTCAAGCAGAGGATGCAACAGATTCTGGGGCCAGAGGGATCACCTGCTATTGGCAGCTTTCTTGGTCCTTTAAGATCCACAGCCACTCGTCCTCTCATGCACATACTCACCTCCATTTGTTTTTGTTTTGACAACAAGGAGTTTTACTTACTAACGAAATCAAATCTACTACTATTTTATGGTCTTTTCTTTTTGCCTCTGTGCTAACAAAGCTCTCTTACTCTAGTTGAGATAAACACTCATTTCTATTCTGGGTTTCTAATGATTGATTTTATACATTTATTTATTGCTTTAATCCAACTGGAATTAATTTTAGCATATGGTGTGAGAGAGAGTGTAATTTTTCCAATGCTAATGCATTTTTGATAAGCAGAAAAACATTTCCCGGAGTAGAAATCTCAGCCTAGATACACGCTGCTCAGTGTTATAAGGCAGGAAAAAAAGTAAAGAGAGCACTTTTCTCAAAAACATGAAAACCTCGTCTGATTTTTTTTTTGAAGACTTGAGATGATCTCCCTTATTTCTCAGTGTCTGCTCTTTTCTGTATGGTAGGGTCACAAATATCATCCACTGTGTCCCCAAGGGTAAGGTAATTGCTTAAGCCCATCAAGTCCTCTGCAAGAGTTCTGCAGAGAGGATTTTCCATTACTGGTTACATGGCAGATGCTGGGCTCCCCTGGAGAATACGACCAGAAGAAATCGAACTTCAGAAAACATGAAATGAGCTATGGGTTTTCCCATTTGGTGGAGATAGTCCTAGAAGAAAAAAGATTCCCAGTATTTAGAACTAGTATATGTAACGACCCAGATGCCAATGTTCTCATCAAACCTTGGGAGTTTAAAGCAAGCAACATGTCAGTATTGATATTTCTGAGTTCTGGGTATCAGATAGAGAAAGCTGGATTAAGCAGAGAAATTTATAGTCTTACTCCTATTAATAAAAGGCCTTGAGGGCTTCTAGAAGCAAAATAGCCTCATTATTAGTTAATAACTCACCTAACTGAGAGCCACAGGGAAACTGTAGTTCTTGTGTCCTATCCCGCAAGAGTTCCCACAAATACAGAGTTAAATTAAAAATAAACACTTTTTTCTCTTTTACACACCCACTAAGGCATACTGATGGCTCACTGTGGGCTGGGATCTAAGGGGAATTAAAATTTTAGGACAGTAGGTGACTGTCCCTACTATCCCAACCCACATTGGGGACATACCATTATTGCTATCAAAGAATGTGTTTTCTAGTGTCTGGAAGATGAGAGAGTAGGGTAAGTCCAGGCTACACTCACAATGCCCTCCTTCTCAGTTACCACTTTTTCTTTACCTTCCAGATTATATCTTCAAGAAATCTTAACTTAGGTGCATTGTATGAAATACAACAATAGACAAAAGCTTGTTTTCACAAGTGGGAAATAAGTGTTCTTAGAGCAGGCACCACACACACACACACACACACACACACACACACACACACACACACACACACACTTTCCCTACTTTCTCTTAACAAAACACAAAAGCACTGAGAAGCAATGGGCAGGGAAAGTCTGGAGATTTTCTGAAGATTCAGCAGTCTGACTCAGCAACTTCTGCTATAATTGTCACATTCCACCCTTGGCTTTCTCTAGTATCTGATCAGTCACATACACTTTTACAATTCCAAACTTGCCTCTATTATAGAGTTTAAACTGTAAGTTCATCAAGAACTTACTGAGACCTGCCATACTTAGTAATGACATTGGCCTTCAAGGACATCTCATTTATAATAAACTATCTGCATACATTTTAAACTTCTGGATACTTAAGCAAAGTGAACTTACAGCAAAGCAAACTCCCAGAAATCTCAAAGAAGCAAAGATGAAGCAGTGTAGCCTTAGAACTAGGAGAGACCATACATTTAGGAATGCTCAGGATTAGTCTTTCTCTTTTAACTTTTTATTTATTGATTCTTATCTTAAAGTCAAGTGCAATGTCTAGCTAGAAGCTGTACAGGCCAGAAATCTAAACTGCTATAGCTTTAGTACATTGCTCTTTAGAGCTCGCTTGGAAAAGAGAGAGTGACTCCCAAGAAGCCACAAGTGAAATATCCTTAAACAAACAAACAACCATGAGGGGCTGCAGAGAAGGCTCCACCAGTAAACTACTTGCTCTCCAAACACAAGGACTGGGGAATGGATTGAAAGATATTCTTGGAGGTCATTGGTCAGCTGGCAGCATTAACCTGGGAGCTCCAAGTTCCAGAGAAACCTTTATCTCAAAGACAAGGTAGAAAGCAGCTGAAGAAGACAGCTGCCTTTATCTATAGCCTTTACATGTGAACACACCCATGTGAAGACAATAGCATGTAAACATACACACATACCCACACAAATGATAAGTAAAACTTTTAAAAAGAAACAGATATGAATAGCCAGTAAAGTGCAGAGAAGAGAGTTTAAATGCATTAGCTGTGCTCCAAGTGACTGAGATATTTCCACATTGTTTCATGTATCTATTTGATCAAAACAAAGCTGTTTTTTTTAAAGCCTTTTCTATCCTTTTACATGTTAGATAAAAACCTCACCTTGATTTCATTTTTACCAATGGTGTTAAACTTAAACAATCCATTTAAAAACAAGAAAACAGAGGCTGACACATCTAATAGGAGTCACTTGGAAAGTTGGTTGGGCAAATGGATGGATGGAACAAGCACTATGTTGATCTTCCTTTAGTGTATCTGCTCACCACGATTTTATTCAACATTACCAGGCTAGGATACAGAGGGGAGCAACTTAGAGGCAATCTTTCTCATTTATGAAGGTCACAGTCAGAAAGGAAGGCTCAGGGTTGCAAATGTGAGCAACTTAGGAGAAGTCTTTCTCATTATATAGCTTATAGTTGATTATCCGTGGGGTGTGAGAGCCCAAGATAAAGATACTTAACACAGACTTTAACTCAAACAGAGTTAGCCAACAATTTAAAGTGGCTGCTATAGTGACGAACCAGTTAGGCAAGACGAGAAAACTCTTACAGTCATTCATGGAGAAGCTGTAAAGACCAGCAAGTTTTGTTCATTATCACTTTCCCCAAATTCCTATCCCTAACCTCCACATGCAAGAGCTAGAGAAAGAGTACCACCCTCATAAGTCTCTAAGGAAACTGATTCAGTCCTTGAGCTGCTGTTGTATTGCTTTTTTTTTTCCTGACTATTTCAAAGGAGTCCCAAATCATAAACAAATTCCTGATATTTCCCTTCGAAGGACTTATCATGAAAGCTACTTATATACATTTTTGGTATGTGAAATAATAGTTGATAAATGTTTTGTCTATTTTGGAATGTTATTCTATTTCCATTTAGAAACTGGAACACATTGGGTAATTAAGTAGGAGAAACAGAACACTTACAGCAGAATCACAAAGTATATTATATCATATCTCCATTCTATAAAGTGCAAAATTAGCAAGAGTCAGCCTTAAACTTGATTGGCAAAATAAAAACAGATTTTCCTGTAAGAAGCTCTCCAGAATGCTATAAAAATTAACAATTCTCAGGATCTTTTTTTTTTTCTGGTTTATGTAAAGTAGCACACATGGAGTCATTCAACCAAGGGGAAGACAGGAAGATGAAGAAGAAACTGAGCTGCAACAGTTCCCACACACTAGATTTAAAAGTAAATGCTCAGAGTGTGGAAGATTTTCAAGTGCCCAGTGTTTTCTCCCATGGATGACCAACCTGTGGAATATGAGTATCAATAAAGAGCTCAAGAGCCATTTTCTTTAAAAACAAGATTTAGCATTTGTTAACATCTGCTCTTCCCCTAAATGCCTCTCTCAGATGCCATCAGTTACACAGGAAACTTTATTTAGCTTTCTGCCCTTACAAGGTTTGTATCACAGGCATCATGAGTCCTTGCTGTTAATCCTACAAAAAGGCTTGATTGCCAACACTCACCTATGACATAACACTAAACAAGGACAATAGAAGCAGCAGACATTTCTGCTGGACGCACACTCATTAACTCAACTGTCACAATTCCCAGGTGACTTCTGATGCTCCAGTAAGTGATTTCATGTATGAAGCTGTCCTACCAATACAAACATACAGAGAAAGTGGCAACCCGGGGGAAACAAGCAGTGCATAAGAATTTATCTAGTTGTGGAAAACTAACTTCACCTCATGAAATCCTGGTAGTTTTAGAAAGACACTAATGAAGCTGTTTGTAAGGATTATGGATGCAATATAGCATCAGTCCACCCAAATTGAGAATGGCAGCAAATAATTTTTTAAAGTGAATATTATTCTATCCCCATAGACAAACAGCGATAATGTTTTGATATCTCTCAATTTAATTGATAAGTGTCCCTTCATTTGTGTCTGTTGATTATTTAACCAAAATTTAGATCATATAGCAATAGCATTTTGAGACATTTTTGGTTGAAAATTATATTGCATTTTACCATGACATAAAATACAATTTTTAAAGATTTTCAAATGCTACTTTATGTGCTATAATTTAATAACTGTTCAATTCACTGACTGACTAAAGTGTTTATATATTCAAGTTCTGTAATACATAATTATAATTTTTTTCAGCATCTCTCTTTCCATAGAAAAGATTTCTTTCTAGACATGAGATTACTAAGACAAAACTTATGACAGCTTCTTTTTTCTGTTTTATTATCAATTCTTTTGTTACCATACACACACACACACACACACACACACACACACACACACACACACACACACACACAACATACACACACACCTCTGTATCTAAGGCCCTCTTACCATATCTCTCCTCACTGTACTCTCTTAGTTCTTTCTAAAAACTGCTATACCCTTTTTGTCCTGACAAATCTTTTACACCCTTTCCTCTGATCTGTTTCTGGGAGTGGGGAGGTTAGACTGTGACCAATTGCATTTAATTAGAGCTGCTTACTTTGTAATGGTTTACTTGTGTCAGGGCAACTTGCCAATGGCTTCACATCCCACAACAATGACTCTTTCACCCACAGCTCCTCCAAGAGGATAGAGACTCCTGAGACTCTCTGCATCCATGGTGGAATGTTGATGGCCCAGTGTTTGGCAGGTCTTATGTCAGCTTCCTAGGAGACATTTACCCTGTACCAATTCCATGGAGGAGTCTTCAACATCAAGCTCTAGGTAATAAATAGGCTCATTATAGCTAATAATTTTGGTGATATATTGTTATGTTTAACTAAAGCCACTGGAGATCAAAATAGCAAAAGAGCCATACTAATTAGTCATAGAAGCCAGGCACACATCTTTTATTCCAGGACTCAAGATTAAGAGGTAGAAGGATCTCTGTTAGTTCAAGGCCACATTAACTACATGAAACTACATTTAGGATTGTTCCAATCCTAAAAAGAAACAGCTCACACAAAGGTGATCAAAGCACCTGGGATGACATGCCTTTAATCCCAGCACTAGGGAGGTGGAAACAGGAGGATATGGTTGGGTAGAGAAAGGAATATAAGGAGGAGGAGACAAGAATAAGAGCCTCTGAGGATTCATGGAGACATGATTGTCATTTCAGCCTGAGGTAGAGGTAAGATCTACTGGCTTGACCTCTTTGCTTCTCTGATTTTCAGCTTGAAGCTTGAACCCCCATATCTGTCTCTGGGTCTTTTATTTATTGTGCTACAAATAATCACCAGCCAGTTGAAAATAATATTTTGGCATATTTCAAATTTGTATACAACTGCAGTATATTTCTTTTGTAAATGATCTTGAAATAATTTCTACTGAACATATTTTTGAGTTATATCCCTGTGAAGTGTTCTTGTCTCAGATTCTCCACTGCTTTCCCACAACAAATGCTTGTATAAATGTTTCATGACTCATTCTTCCTCAGGTACTGGTAAGTATTTGGGATTCCTACAAACATGAGAAATCCCTGTGAAGTGTGCTCATATTATTTCTTGGGTAAATGAGTCAAGAGAATTTCAAGCCTTCATGTTTCTGGGACATACTTCTTGGCCTTAAGATTAGAATTTGCATTGTTCCATAACCTGACCAACATCTGATTTCAATGACATACAGGGAAATCTTCATATTACTTAGGGGACATATGCTGTAGCATTGTGTAACCATAACTCTTTCCGCCAGCTGCCTGAGTTCCGCTGCCTCATTAGGGCCCCCAAATAACACACAGAGATTAATATTAGTTACAATGCTGCTGGCCAATGACTAGGATTTCTTATTTTCTAGCTCTGTCCTAAGTATCAACCATAATCATTAGTCTATATGTTTTATAAAGACTTATCTTATTGATGACGCCAGCGACATGCATCCTTTCTTCCCTGGGATCACATAGTGACCCTCTTCTTTAGTACATTTCCCAGAATCCTCCTCGATTCCTAGCCCCACCTATCTTGATTCCCTACTGGCCAACAGTGCTTTATTTATCAACCAATAAGACAAACATATACACAGAAGGACCTCCCCCCCCCCATCAGCATCATGCCTAGGAGTTTGGGAAAGCACACTGACTGTCAACACCAGGGAAATGAGTTCCAGGAATGGCTGACAGGACCAGAGCATCAGTGTGAGACACTGCCCCTGAACAGAAGCTTCAGTGTATTTCCACAGTTCTTTTACACCAAGCTTTCCAATTAGCAGTCTTCAAAGAAAATGTAGAAGGCAATTGTGAGAAGAACTCAAAACAAGTGAGAAAACATACTACATATGAAGCAAGTGTTTTCAAAAACCAAGCTATTATGTAATATGGTTTAAAATATTTTAAATTCCAAAGTAATGGTTTATTGCTCAACTGTGGACATGCTATATGCTTTGTTTATCTTTTATGAAATTGTTGTTTAAGAGGCTGTCAATAACATAATGCATGCTCATTTTCTCACTTAGAATAATGGGAGAATTTCTCCTGAAAATCACTTTTGGATAAAGTATTTGATCATCAGGAATAAATTATTAACATCAAGGAAGGAGATGTATCATTTATCCAAAAGAATCCTTATACTTTATTTTTTGTTTTGTGTATTTTTACACACTTTCTTATTCACTACCAGCAATCTTGCCATAAGTAACTACTGTGATGTGATTTCACAGAAGATGAAGCCACTGAAATTCAAGGGACTCTGAGGATAGTTGACTGTGGCTGCTGTGACTCAATAATACACAATTCATGTCTTAAAGCAATAGAAATGTATTCTTTTGCTATTCTATGGCCAAAACTACAATGCCAAGGTGTTGGCAGAGCCCTGTTCCCTCCAGATTCTTCGTGACACGTTCTGTCCTTGCTTCTTGCAGATCTCATTGAGATGGTTTCCTTGCTTCTTTTATTCTTTATTGTGATATAATTTATCTGTTGGGTAAAATATCTCAGTTTTTCTTTACCTGCAAGCAACTTTATTTGACTCTATTCTTGAAGTGTACTTTCACTGGATCTGTAATTCTTTTCTTTCCAGCCCATTTGTAGCTGTTTCCTCCCTGGCAACTAATAAACAGAGCTAGCCTACAGATAGATACTTAGATCAGTGGTAACAAGGCTGCCAATATTCCCTCTTGATTACAGAGAGGCAGATCACAAGGCCTGCAGAAGACCCGGTCCTGAGAGTCTGCACCACTCCCACCTGCCCCACTCATAGGTAATCTCAGAAATGCTAAGAGGTTAAATAACTGCTGAAATGTCGGGGTCTTATCTTCCCATGAGTCACCCATGATCCTTAGTGACTGCATAAATGCATCTTTTTTGGTAGAGTTGGACTTGACCATCTATCTGCTCTATGCCTATTTTGTGGAGTAGATTCCTCCTGTGTCTCCCCAGGAAAATTACAAACCACATTAAAAATGCTGTTCCACTGTGTATTCCTTTAGAGGTTCCAAGACAGGTCAGCAGTACCATGAATAGCAACCTATGTTTTCCCCTGGCTTCAATTAACACTGTCTCTTAGATTCTCAGGCATTTTGTTACTGACATGATCATGACATGCATGAGCTTTGTGACTATGGAAATTAGCTCTAGCGAATTGGGCAAGTTTTAGACCATATTTCTACAATCCATACAACCTACAAGTTTTGGATATGAGTCTTCTTTATGCTGTGTAGCTTTATCCTTATTACTAGCCAGTGAATGAGAGCCCCTGTTGCTTCCCAGTTTACTTCCTTTAGGAAGCCCTTTATTTATTAACTCATCATTTCTATTTTCTACACATTGGTTTTGCTGAAGTTGTTGGTAATGACAGAGCTCACAGTACTAATTTACTGCTAAATACAGCCTTGACCATTTAAATTTTTGACACAGAGTTCTGCTCTTCCAGCAGTTTGTAAGAGTAATCGTTTTTCTATTTGAACCTGAGGCTGTTTGATCAAAGGTCTTCGCTGCTGTTGTTGTGGCTATTGCTGTTTTCCAACCTGTTGAGCTTTGAATTAAGCCTTTGTAACTAATTTCTGGTTTCATTTCATTGTAGACACAGTATGCAGCCTGTTAACATTTTATATTTCATATTTTTACATCATTTCTGTGAGGTACAGCACATGATCAATTTTCTAAATATTTTTATCTCCTTAAGAAGAAAGTGTTGCTTATTTCTAGAGAACAAAACTCAATAAATATTTATTAAATCACCTCTATTCAGTTATTAAAATACTCGTGTATTTTATGTTTGTTTGATCCAAAGAAGATCAATGAAAGTGTATTGAAGTTTCACACAATTCAACCACCAATTTTCCTTATATTTTTAATGTCCTCTGCTTCAAGTACTTTGTAGCTATTACCACATCAATAACAATTGCAAACAGTCAGTCTTCACCGTGAAGTCCATCTGAAAAGCTAAAGTTCTGTCACATGAATATTTTCAATACCTTTGATTTGATTTTATCTAAATATTACCCATATTTCTTTTTGCTTTGTTTTACTTTTGTCTGTTAAGCTGTGCCACCCTTTTTTTCTTAATCTTTAAACTAATTTCTTATTTAAATTAAAAACAACCTTATGTTACATACCAATCCCAGTTCCCTCTCCCTCCTGTCCTCCCATTTTCCCATCCCACCCCCCCAATCCACTCCTCAGAGAGGGTGAGGTCTCCCATGGGGGATCATTAAAGTCTACCGCATTATTTGGGGCAGAACCAAGCCCCCTGGCCCGTATCTAGGCTGAGAAAGTAAACCTCCATGGGGAATGGGCTCCAAAAGCCTATTCATGCACTAGGGATATATACTGGGTCCACTGCCAGTGGCCCCACAGACTGCCCAAGCCTCTGCAATTGACACCCATGTTCAGGGGTCCAAGCTCAGTCTTATGCAGGTTCCCCAGCTATCAGTCTGGAGTCGGTGACCTCCCACTTGCTCAGGTCAGCTGTTTTTGTGGGTTTCCCCAGTATTGTCTTGACCCCTTTGCTCATCACTCCTCCCTCTCTACGACTGGATTCCAGGAGTTCCGCTCAGTGCTTAGCTGTGAATCTCTGCTTCTGCTTCCATCAACTACTGGGTGAAGGCCCTATGATGGCATTTAAGGTAGTCATCAATCTCATTATAGGGGAAGGGCATTAAGGTAGCCTCTCCACCATTGCTTAGATTCTTAATTAGGGTCATCTTTGTGGATCCCTGGAGATTTCCCTAGTGCCAGGTTTATTGTTAAGTCCATAATGGCTCCCTCTGTTAAGATATTTCTTTCCTTGCTCTCCTGTATTCTTTCCCCAACTTGACCTTCCTGATCCCTCTTGGTCTCCTACCCCTCCCCTTCACCCCTCCTCTTTCTCCTACCTTCCCCCTCACTCCAGTGTTTCCAATTTGCTTAGGAGATCTTGTCCCTTTCCCATTCTGGTGTGTGTGTGGTGGTCCATGTATGTGTCTCTTGGGGGTCCTCCTTGTTTCCTAGATGCTCTGGGGTTGTGGACTGTAGGCTGCTTATCCTTTGCTCTATGTGTATTTCAGGTACATGCCATCTTGATAACTGACACTTAAGTGTGCTTTTATCTGAAACATCGAGCCATTGTATCTAAAGACTAATTTTGTGAAGTCCTGATGTACAAGCCAGCCTTACAATACACTTCAGTAGACCTCTGAGCCACCCTCCAGCCCCCATGCTATTTGATTTCTCTCTTATTAGAACCAGTATTTCCTAATTCAATGTGTGTAAGAATTGCATAGGAAGGATTTTTGCCACACATATCACTATGCTTGGGAAGTTAGTAAATTTTTAAGCTCAAAGGAGGTTTTATTAGTCTTTGATTTTTATTGTAGTCTAATGGTTCTTCTTCCTCAAGCCTATATTTAATTCTTATACTAGATCTAGGTGTTTACATCAGTGATTTATACTTTCTCTGTTTTTTATTTATTTTCATGGTACTTTCTCATTTTGAATGGATTTTTCAGTTTTCCTCTCTACATTTGCAATTTTGTTGACTTTTTTTTAACAGCTTCTTATGGAAATTTCCATGCTGCCTATGCATGTGGGTTTCTTTACACTTGCTTGTTGATCACACTTTCTTGATCAACTCACCTCTTTTCCAAATAATTAATCTTACTCTTATAATCCAAACCAACTTTCTTACTTTTCTTTTTGTTTTATAATGTAACTGAGGCTGCCAAACTGCTAAAATCCCTTTGCAGATTTGAATAAAACACCTGAAAAGCTAACACTTACTACAGGGATCCAGAATCCTTATTTTCCCCTCTATTCATTATGATTTTTTAAAAGTTTTGCTTATTCCTTCCTATGTGATGCTATTTTAAAAATTTAAAATCTTAAACAAAAAATAAGTAATTTAAAATTTTAAAATGACTTTGAAAGTATAAAGAGTAAATTTATTTTTTTCTGAAAAGAAAATGCTTTTGCTTATTCCTAAAGAGCCTACACTTGCCAAGGAAGAGTTGTGAGTTATTGTATCATGTGGCTCGAGAATGGCAGGCTGCTGCTCAGAATTTATGCCCCAATTCCCAACCCCTAACAGCTCTTCCCCTATAATGAAGAGGCTACCACAGGGCTTGTTAACCAGTAAAGAAAGGAAAGGTGGAATGATGAAGTATGAAAGTGGGTACTGCTAGCTCTGAACAAGAATGGTGGCTTTCAAGGGGATGGAGAACTCCAGATAGAAGACAAAAAGCATTCCCCCAACTCTGGAAAGGAATCAAGCCTTGTTGATGTCTTGATTTTAATCTAGTTTTAGATCCATTTCACACTTGGAACTCCTTAGAATCACAAAGTAGTAAATCTTGATTGCTTTGAAACAGTAGTCATGGAAAACTAACACACAACTATCTCGTTGACTAACCATCATTTATATTCTCCTGGTAGATACAGAAAAGCAAAGGCATTCATTAACTGCCATACTTCATACAAAGCACTTGCAACTTATGAGAAATCTCATTCTTTCTGCATATTGTCTGCACACTTGTGAAACAGGAGAAGATCAGCAGCAACACATTAGAGACCCTTCCACTGTCCAGACACAGCACAGGGAGCCACTGGTCCTAAGGCTTCATTCTGGGTGCTTCTAGATTTTTCTCACTAGAATTCTATACAGGAATCAGGAGCTGAGTGATAGGGAGCCAATGGTTATAAGGCTTCATTCTGGGTGCATCTAGCTTTTCTATTACTAGAATTGTATATAGAAACCAAGAGCTGGGTGATAGTAATAACTAATTTTTTGTGACTGTGGCTTTTTATAATATCTTATTTCCATAAGAAATTGGACAGTTATAATAGAGGTTACTGCCAAGACATCAATTAACTTCACACATTCTTCAATCCCTTCTCCAGTAAAGTGCTGTTCCCCTAACCCCATTCAAGTGAATATAAACTCACAAGATGTATGTATTTTCTATACTAAAAAATTGTTTTCTTATTATAATAAGAAGAATCAGGTTTATTTTAATTGAATATAGCAGTAATTTTCCTTCAAGAAAGAGTAAGACATGGTCATATTAAACACTCCTTTCTGGGATGGAATTGAAGGCTCCAGCAGTCAACACTTGCCTTGCAAGTATGAGCATCTAAGCTTCATCCTCTAGAACATAAAATAGCTGAGCATGGTGACCCTCACTTATAATTCCAGTGCTGCAGGGAGGGTGGTATATGTCAGATGGATCTCTGGCATTCACTGGCCAACCAGACTAGGCAACTTGAAGAATCTCAGGTCAGCGGGAGGCCCTGTCTCAAAAAACAGGGTATAAAGTTAAGGAACAATAGTCAAAGTTGCCCTCTAGCCTCTACATGCACACTTACGCCCACGTACCTACAGACATATGCGCCTGCTTAGACGCATAATATATACATACAATTAAATATTCTTCACTCTAAAACACAGGAGAAATGACATTTCCATACATTCAATATGACCAATTAGGTATTTTTCAATTCACTAGTCTCTGAAAACCAGTGTTTACACAAGATTTAATTCAAGAGGCTAAAGTCATGAGTAAATATTAGGAGAAAATTGAGAAAGGCATTTTAAGTCCAAGGAATAGACTATACTCCTCTAAAGGAAACATTACAGTTGCCACAGAAGCCCTGTGACCCAGTGCTCCTCACAGACTCCTGTCTGTACAATTTCAGCACAGAAGGGGGAACACACAGTATGGGCTATTGACTAGCACAGTCGCCTGCATCTACAGGGACTAGATCTTCCATCATCAAGTTTCTCACTGGTCCCATTACTAGGAGCAACTCCTGCTTCCACACCACACACAGCTATTCTGGAGACATCATTGATACATTGCGCCAGAGCTGAGGACTGGACATTCTTATTCTCTACCTACCATAGTCTACTACCCTGCCCAGCATTCTCTCCATAGTCACCTGACTGATAAGGACTCCTCCTCAAGGTGATGTTCATAAGCAGAGGAGAAGCATTAAGTCTCCTCAAGGAAGGACATTACTATACAGCACGGTTTAGTAGAGCTATCAGAGTCCTGAGGAGATTCTGTGAGGCAAGGTTGAAAACCAGAAAACAAGCTAGGGACATTATCTTGGAGCATTGTGGTGCTGAGTTTCCATCTGTCTCTGGGCACGGCCCTACCTGGAATAGCTGCCATCTGGCTGTCCAGAATACATATATTTACTTGGGATTGCTAGCCAGTTAGAACATGACATGACAGGAATGAAAATCATAATTCCTTAGAAACATACAAATGATCCACTTTTATGGGAACATATGAAATATGGTTAAATGTGCCAGCCTTGTCCCTCCCATAGGCCTCATTTCCTTTATCAGGAAGCTGGATGTCACAGGGTTATTCCACAAGTGGCCTTGAGGATATTAGGTATCATGACTCATGTAAGGTTCCCAACATGCTACTTAATTTTAATAGGAGTTTAGAACAACAGCTGCTGCTGCTAGAGAGAGGTAGTAGGCATTCTGGGTAAGAACAGAGATTCTGGAACTATGTTGTCCAAGCTATGTAACCAACCGCTGACAGAAACAAATTCAAACCCTCTGTGGTTCATTTCTCATCTGTAGTCACCACCAAGAGGGTTATTTTGAAAGATAAATGAGTTAATATTTGTGTAGAGTTTAGGACAGTGTTGGGCACAAACTATATTTGATAAATAAAGCAGGTTTACACAAATGGATTTAACATAATCACCATGAAAAGCAGGGTTCCTGGTGTGGTAAGCTGGGGAGTTTCCAGGGAGATACAGATGTAAGGAGCATACGGTCCAACCTACTCCCCATTCAATCTAAATATTAGTTATTTGACCTATTAAACTTTCTATAATGCAAGCATTATATCTATCCTTCTATATCTATCTATCTATCTATCTATCCTTCCTTCCTTCCTTTCTCCTTCCTTCCTCTCTGTCTCTCTGTCTCTCTGTCTCTCTCTCTTTTTCTTTCTATTTTTTGAGACAGGCTTTCTCTGTGTAGTCCTAGATGTCCTGGAACTCATCCTGTAGACTGTGCTGGCGTTGAACTCACAGAAATCCTCCTGTCTCTGCCTCCTGAGTGCTGGGATTAAAGGTATACACCACCACCTCCTGGTGAGTCCTGCTGCTTTAATGGGAGGGAAACCGGAGGCAGCAGGAGGGAGCTCTGTATAACTGCATAACAGCACACCCTCCAAAAGGTGTATTGGTCCAGTTTTGTGAAACATCTTGTGTACGTATCCAATAGCTGAGTTAAACAGACTATTCTGAACATCCCATGGACAGCATTCTCCACACCTGGAAAAGTGAATTTCAGTTTATTCAAATTTAAGATAAAAAAAACCTCAATGTTTCCAATTAACAAAAACCATAACTAGGCTGGGAGATGGTGGCACATGCCTTTATTCCCAGCATTCGAGAGTTAGAGGCAGGGGGATCTGAGAGTTCAAGGCAATCATGGTCTACACAGCAAGTTCCAGGACACCAGGGCTACACAAAGAAACTTTATTTACAAAACATAACAAAACAAAATAAAAAACCAAAATAAGACTCATGACTATTCACCTCAGCCAAATGAATGACAAATAGCCTCTGGGTTCAAGTGCTTGACATACAAAAACATTTATTTCCTAAGACATGTAGAAATCTGGTTGTAAATCAGTTTCATTGTTCTTGATCTTCTGACAGGGGGTTTTCAAAGCAATTTGGGATATGAAAACACATCACCCTCAGCATTTAGTAGGCAAGGACAGAGGAGCAAAATACAGCGCCAGTAGGACTATGAAAGACAGTGTCCACGGATCAGAGGGCCAGCCTCTGGAAGACATTCTTTAAATGTCACCAGATTGTATTTATGACATAAAAAGGAACCTTCCTTAGACACTCTGAGTATTGTTATCCACATGAATAATAAATCAAAAGGCTCTTTATCCATTTACCTCTGAACACTATGACCTTAGGCTAGAGATGTGATTTATTCTTCTGATACAATCCCACAGAAACCCATGGAGACTATCACTGAGTTGGGCCTAAGTTCAGGAAAATCAATGAGGCTTGGGAAGAGCAAACATTTGAAGGGGAGATATTAAAACTGAAAATGCTGCGCACCATTAACATGAGAGAAGTCAGAGAGATTTAGCTTAAGGAATTACTCTTCCTTCTTACTAAAAACTCAAGTGTATCCAAACCTCATGGGGTTATCCATTACATGATTTGATGGTGAAACATCAGTAGTATTTGCCCCCAAACTGGATTTAATTATAAATATAGTCACCTTCAAAGAAGCATGCAGTAGAATTCTATTTGTGTGATGTTCAAAACATGGCAAAATGCTCACTGACTGAACATTTTCAAGCAGACTATAAATGAAAAGAAATATAGGGACACAATGGACTTCACATGACAGGATAGCAATATTGTGGTCAGAGCCACTTCAGCTCCCTGGAGCTGTTGAACCGCCCCTGTCTTAACCTGGGTAGAGGAGTGTTTATTTGTTTAAACCATGCATATACATTGTAGATACTTTCCCATTGTAAACAGTAATTCACAAAAGTATCTCCATAGACTATATTCTAGTCTGAGATGACTAATGAGACACTGTGTTACTAAAGAAAAAAACCCTATTCACTGTTTCTTTGAAATTCACATTTTGTTAGGTATTCTGCTATTTTTTTTTTCTCTTTTCTTCAGACAGAGTCTTAGTGTGTAACTATGGCTGTCCAGGAACTCACTATGTAGCACATACTGGCCTCAGACTCCCAGAGAGCTGCCTGTCTCTGCCTCTCAAGGGCTTGGATTAAAGGCATCCTAAATTTTTCTGGCCCTAACAGAGTATCACATGAGGTTACAAATACTTAAAAACCAGAAAACTAAGTAAATAAGCCGTGGACATAGTATACTCTTTAAAGCATTAGCTATTCTCACAATATGTTCTATTAGTAGCATAAATCCAGTTTCCTGGCTTGAGACCCCTTCTTCCCGATGGTCCTTGTCCTTACAGACAACATACACAAATACCCTATACAGAATGTAAAGAAGCTGATCTTTATAACAGAGCCATGCCCAAGAAGGACTGCAAGTCAAACAGGCATCCAGGAAAAACTTCATTTGCTTCTTTTTGTTAAAGTGATGATTTGTGTTTTTTAAGATGCATTTGTCTGCCCAGGGAAAGACAATCAAGTAGACAAAATGGATGTGGTGCTGTTCCCTTATACACATGAAGATTCACACGTCCGTCTAACAATGCTAACCACTCTGAAAGATAATTATGGATCAATGCTTTAAAAAATATCCTGCACTGCCTGCAGAAATGGCAAGGAGAATTCAATTAAATTATTTGTAAAAGCCAGAGCCTTTTTTCCTATCCATCTGCTACTTGAAATGGGATGACCTTTCAAATAGTGCTTGCCATTCTCAATGCGAACTCTAAATAAAGAAACGGAGTACAGTCCCCCACCCTGCCTTTCCATCATAGATATGGCTTTGTACTGACATTCTACACTACTCAAAAGAATGCAGATTGGCTTCTAGAACATAAAAGATCCGTTTTAGGGATAGCCATCAGGCCTCTGTCTTGCCTTCAGTCCTGACATTTGCCTTCTATCAGAAAGGTGTGCTGCTTCTGAGATAAGTGTTTGGGAACAAGATACACGAAGTGATTTCATCCCTAGAAAACTTGTGAGCACACCAGTAAAGAAGCCTTTGTGAAGCTGCCAGTACAAGCAGAGCTAATTCGTAAAGATCAAGTATTTAAAACAATAGACACAAAACAAACTTCCCAACAAGCCTCTGGGGACACATTAGGGACTAACACATCCTGTTTGAAGACAATTACAGTGCATTCTTTCCTCAATTTGGATATTTTCCTACCATGTTCTATTATTCCTCCTACCCTTCTTAAGTCTTAAAACAGTTCCGATTTGACCTCTTCTACCGTTTTTTTATAAACTTCTGGATTTTTAAAATTACATTTAAGGCAGTTTTGTTTGTTTGTTTTGAATGTTGTTATAGAGTAAATTTTTATGTACATGTGGTAAAAGTTCATTAGGCACATTTCAAGATGTTTAAAAACTACCCAGGATACAAAATAATAGTTTATTATACCACCCAGAGAGCCCTACTGCTGACAGAGCATGCACACTGGCAGCTATGCTTCCTCGTGTCTTAATACACAAAAATATACAATTGCATCATACTATATGACAATTACTAGAGTGACCCTTAAACATGAATCACCCTCATGGTGAGTCTCTACACTGGATAAAAATCTGAGCCATCACACGTAACTTCAGTGAGTTGTTATGTGTCTTAGTGTGCAGTGCTAATATGAAAATATAATAAGCAGAGTCACCTAGTCAGCTGTTTGTGAACATGAAAATTTACAGCTGTCCTATCAGAATGAGTGAAACTGAAGTGAACATCTATGCCCACTTCTTTACAGTTGTTCCCTTAGTGTTATTTCCCAGAAGTGGCATCCCACACGGAACAGTATGAAAAGTACTAGAGCTTTTTACAGGGTCTTAACAAATCACTCAGAAAGTTCCATGGGTGGGTACGCAGTTCCCTAGCTCTGTAGGATGACAGGCAGTAGAGAGCTTTTGAACCTTTGCCAGTCTGAGCAAAAGCTGGTTATTTCTCTAATTAGCATTGCTTTGATAACTAACAAGGTTGAATTTTACATCAGTGCTTTATATCTCTTCTTCTGTTGATGTACTTACCAGTAATTTATAAACTACTTTTAACTTTGGCTCATTTTGTTGGAGGCATAAGAATTATTTTAAAATATAACAGCATGTAGATTTAAGATTAAACTCACCTTTGAAAAAAAACTTGGATGCTACAGAAAACAATTATTTAAGTTTTTAAATAAGATATTCTCAGTGTAACAAGTTAAAAACACTCACATATGTACATGTGATATAAACATGTGTATGTTTCAAAATCAAGACAAGTAGAAATCCTTTACCCTCCTACACCCTCCTCTGCCTTCATGCCATCATAGATCAACATAGGTTCTATCATATGTAGATATGATATTCTTTTCTTTCTTTATTCCTGCTGCCCCAAGGGATCAAATGATCACGTAATATCAAATCATGGGCATGTTAGAAAAGGCATTCAAGTATTTATTCATTTTCATATTTCACATTCCATAATACTGTTCTGACATTCGATAATTCTCCCTTGGCTGTCATTTTGATAAATTTATTGTTTGATTTGTTTTTTCTTTACAACTCCAAACAATATAGAAACTATCTGTAAATATACATTTACTCATGTGGTCCCAAAAAGCAGGGATGTAGAGTCAGAGGGCAGGCATCTCACTCATTTTTATTGAAAAGAGGTACTTCTAGATTTATCAATACATGAAAAATTCCATTTCCCTGCATCTTTACTAAACATGGATCTATCAATGAATATTTTAGCCTTTTTCAACTATGTGAGTGGGAAACAGTATTTCGCTGTGACATGAGATCATATTTCTGTGAATAATAAAGGTGAAGAGGCTTTCCTGTCTCTGTCATTGGAGCTTTCTCTCCTGTGCATTGCCAGTGAATGTCTTTCATCTTTATGTATTCTTATTTTAAACCCATTTGAATTTTTGTGGTAAGAAATGAGTGTGTAACATTTACAGTCTAACTGGCAAAAAGCCAATCTTAAGCATCATTTATTACAGAAACATACAGATTTCTAGTGATTGAAAAGAGCTTTTATTCAATATTTACCTCATTATTACATATTTGGATCTGTTTCTAACTCTCCTTTCCATTCCTAGATCGAATTTTACATGTCCAAGAATATAACATTCTCATTAACAGTAACTTTATATTAAGGTTTAATGTATATTAGAGTAAAAACAAAAATTCACTGCCATTCCAATGAATCACATTAACATATATACACTATTTCAGGAAGGATTGACATTTTACATTAGGAAATATCAGGGAACATGCTATGACTATTTTGACAGATAATATTTATAATAATGCAATTTCCCTTTTTGTATAATAGCCTTTTATTTTTCTTGATAAGTTTATTACAATGGATTCTATCCACTTCTGTATAACTGGTTATTGAAAAGGAAAAGCTTTGATTGTTAAAGAATATATTTACCTAAGGCCATCTAGTTTACTTATTTTTAATAATAGTGTGGATCAGTCTTGCATTTTTAAGATTAAAATATTATCAAATGCAATAAAGTTAATTATTCCACTTTTTCTAATATTTTTATTGCTTATTTTTTTGTTTATTGGTATGGACAGAAGCCATAAGCCAAGTGCTCAATAATAGTGTGGACATAAAATGTCCTTCTATGTTTTTCATAGTTCAATACAAATGATTTTATGTATCACTTTGTAATCTTGTGCTTGATGGCATAATGCTTTTCTTTTCAAGATGGGCTATTAATTTAAATTCTTAGTTATTCCACGAGTATTATTTCATTTCTAACTTACTTGTAAACAACTTTTTAGACCACTATTAGAAATTTCCAGTGAATTTTGTGAAATTTTTTGGTGGCATTTATTCTGGATTGACTAGAATCCCCTGCCCCCATCAGATTTTAAATTGCACTTTTTTTCAAATCATTGAATATATAATTAATTAAATCACTATAATTATTAATGAATGATCATATTGGACTAGAGTAGTCTCTAACACAATGACTAGTGTCCTCATAAGAAAGCAAACACAAACACTGACAAGATTGATACTGTCTGGCACTAGGCACAGAGCCTAGTGTGACATGCCTGTGTTTCAAGGCAAGCCAGCACAGAACACATAAAATGACCAGGAAGGGTCATCCTCAAGGACCTTTAGAGAGAGCACAGCTCTGCTGGTAGCTTAATTTTGAAAATCTGCCTCCATAGTTGATACAGAATAAATGTCTACTGTGCTATGCTATCTACTGTGGTAACATGTTAGAATCACTTTAAGAACCAATGCACCATATGTAGAAAGAACCAACTTGTCATGTGATTAATGCTATGGATACATTTTCAAGACTAACATTGTTTGTAATTTTGGAAAGAAACTCTTTTAAATGTTTTACTCCATTTCAGAAATTGACAAGCCTAGACTGCCAAGGATGATGGCATAATTTAATACCCATATATAACTGTAATATAATATCTCTGTAGAGCTATCTATATCAGGTTTTGATATAAGGCCATTCTACAGTTATAGAGTCTCTTAAGGTCTATTCACTTTTTCTATGTAGTCTTGAGTTTTCTGATAATCAAAGGACAGATTTTATTTAGCTACAAGAGCATCTTGGTCTTAAGCTTTATTCAGTGGTCTATCTTTTATAATATTCTATTTCTTTCTAGGAGGATTGAAAGATTTTATTTTGAAAAAACTCACAATGCCCTCTATGTTTTAAGGTGAATGGCTACAATTTTTAGTGTGGTTGTAGCAGTAGTGACTAAGGTTGCATGTCTACCCTTCTGCACATGCCACCATGTGTAGACTGAGTGATGTCTACCAGTAAGGAAGGAGAGATGTCCTCCACAAAGGACACAATCAATCTTCTATTGAAGCATGGGACAGAAAGTATGATCCTCATACCTGGTTAGAACCCAAGCAAATACCAGGGAGGGTGGCACATGGATCCCCGGGACTGTCACAATAAAAATAGATGCTAAATTGCTAAGAGATTTGCTATTCTTCTATAATTAGGGAAAGGCTATACAGAATCATTCTTACTAGTTCTTTCCATGGAGATACAATCCATCTCTTGGTTTGGAAGAAACTTGACAATATATTTTTTTAGAGAATTATTTCCCTCTCACACCTGCATCCATTTTCAAACATCTCCAATTTCTCTAAGAAACAATTTCCTCTACAATTCTGCCAGATTTCATCCTCATATTATTTTATTCAAAGCAGATGGAGGAAATTAGAGCAACATATTTGCTTAAAGTCATTAGTGCTGCACCAGCACTTCCCATCTCAATGGCATTTCATGAGGTTACTGTTACATGGAACAGGAGTGTGCTCTAGGCAGAAAGAGACATAAAAAATCTTTAAAATTAAGCCTTCTTGCAATTAACTTTTGTATATTAATTTCTTCAACAGCACTTTGTCTGGGTTTTGAACACACATTAAATGAATCACAGCCTGTACTCACTGGTCAGTCTGTTAATGAAGCATTGTGGCTGCTGTTTTAAAATGATACGTAAAACATGCCATCAACTGCTTAGATACCTGGAAGACTAAGAGAGCAGCCTGCCCTTTAGCCTCATGACATGCTTTGAAGTAAGCTCTGCTTGGCAACCCTCAGGCACCTGTCTCTGCCACTGAGCCAGACATCCCTGACTTAATAAGAAATTAACCCATGGGTGCTTTTTAAGTTACACTGTACTACTAAGCACAGTGTGAATTAATCACATATTTAGAAAAATATGATACTCTAGTAGCCATGGAGCAACTACAGAGAACAATACAAGTCAGCAACTATTCCACTTTCCACTTCTGTATGGCATTATAATCTTCAAGCTTCTTCCATGACATTTGTTTTACTCTTGTAGTAAATCTATAATGGATATAGGGTAAAAGTAGAAGGAAACATAAACATGGGAATTTGGAAACGAAAGTGGCAGTAAACACATCAATTGCCTTCTTTATAGATAAGGAAATGGAGACCAAAGAGAAATGCAGAACTCCACTCTGTTTCAAAGCTAAGCAAGCTAGGCTGGTGAAATAAAGGTGGGCCATCATAGTCACAGACGTGAGTTGGGAAAATGAGGCAAGAGAAAGATGATGGGAGCAAAAGAGACCAAGTCTGACTTAATGTGCTTAAAAACAAAACAATCCCATTGGATTAGAATTTGAAATTCTATGTTGATCTATTCTAAGGAATACTTGGCTATGGTGGCTACCATGTCATTGATAGATCCTATAGATAAAAACATTCACATCTCCACTATAGATGTGTAAGCCGTTGATGAATGCCTTCATGTAGGTGTAAATGGTGTCACACATACACACAAATGTGCACAATTCATCAGGAAGAATTAGGAAAGGAATATAAGCACGCCATACCTCAACTTAAAAACTAAAAATGTCTTTTCTACACATCAGCTCTCTAACCACCTTCCACTTACTACCCCAGTAAGCCCTCATGACTAATCCCAAGGCTGAGATTTACCAAACATACGTTGAAAATAATCTTTCATTTAAGTGAGACTATTTAAGGGCTATATATTTTCTATTACACGATGTGTGCCTCAAACAATGCACAGGCTATCATCTCAGTGTTTTGTTTTGTTTTGTTTTGTTTTGTTTTGTTATTCAGACAACACATAGGCTATTACCCTAGTAAATTTTACTCAGTATTTAACAGCTGCCTCCCATGCCCCAGTGTAGGACACTCTTTAAAACTTGCATCTGAGTATTATTCTAATAATTGATGGTGCTGTAGAAACATGCAAGGGTAAAAACACTAGGAGTGTTATCATCATTACTATTATTTAGAAAGGCAAAAATTCACAGTGGAAGGTTGTATCAAGGTCAAAGAACAAATCTCTGCTGCAACAAACACCGAACTTATTGTCAGAATGCACAGAAACCCATGCAACGTTTGAAAACTTCATTTTGCCACCTTTAAACATCTGGGAATAGAAAGCATAATAACACAATGTCTGACACACATTAGAAAGTTTCATGGTCACCCTCATAAAGGAAGACAAATATCCCTAGTTCTATTCTGTATCTATACAATATTTACCCTCATCCCATTTGCTCTTCTTCATTTACATTTTGCTGAATTCTGTTTTTGTCCATTTTCCTCATTCAAAGGATTTTTAAAGACAAAAATTCATCAACAAAAAAGCTCTCAAAAGATGCTTTCATTGAAATGGCAAAGAAAATAAGCACATGATTAGTGAAGCAGCGGTCCAGCTCCAGAGCTGTGCCAGTTAACAGCTCGGCGTTTCTGAGCATTAATTGCACTGCTGAATTTAGACAGACATTCAGCCTCTCAGTTCAGACAGCAGCCCAACCGGAAGTATGGTCTTTGAATAACAACACTGCCTTCTAATTCTTTTCACATGCCCACGCTTTTTGACATTTTCCTGAGTGTTCTACCTAGTTGCAGTGTGACCATGACAAAAAATTTCTGTAGGCATAGTGGCACATCTGTGGTGACTGGCAGGGGAGAGGGATAGGCAATGTGCCCCTTTAGTAGCTTCAAAAAGCCCATAGGCATTCTACAATACTTTTGCATGATGCTCTCAGCAAAGGATGTGAAGAAATGAAACCATGATGCAGTTTTAATCACCTGATAGACTATTCTATGATCAACTATAATTTACAATGCTCAAGGCCCAGACACATAGGAGGTGAGGAGATCTCCATTCTCCTGGTACCTCTCAGACTCCAAATGGTTGTTTACATGTAGCTGGAGATGACTGTGTCACACATGTGTTTAATTAATCCAATGAAAAATTTAACAAGATGGAATCTTCCTGATGATTTTTAATTTTCAGATCCAAATGACCTCCGTGGATTTCAGAAAATTCTTCTGGAGGTTATTTATATAACCTCAGCAATCAGCCTATCTGTAGTTAAATTCTGCCTACATTGTGGTAACCATTTAGTCTCTTCTGAAGTACCACTTGCTGCCATCTGTCTTTTTCATTGAATGACTCTTTAACACAAAAATGACATACCACTTTTACCCTGACAGCTCAGAGACTTAGTTAAAATATCACTCATAGTTTTCAAAGAAGCAGAGAAAGAGCTTCCAAAGCTGTTGGCAGAATGTAAACAGGATTGGGCTTTTTGAAAGCCAATCTGACACTATATAGCATGCTATTTTTATGTTACTGAAGTTGAGGGACACTGTCCCAAAATTTTGAGTAGCCTCCAAAATCCAGGCATCTCCATGCCAGTGTTATATTCTTATTGTGCGAATATGCTACAGTTTTCTATTGTTTCCACATTTGTCAACACTTCCGTTGTTTTCAGCTTAGGGTGTTATAAATAACCCTCCACGCAACATCTCCATGAATACATTTAACTCACATTTTGTTTGTTCCTAAGGAAAGATTTGGCCTTGATTTCAAGTATAATTTTATCCTGAAAATTAAGAAATTACTATCAGCAAATGAATTCCTAAACTAAAATCTAAGACCACTATATATTAAGATATATCTATTTCTGATTTGTATATACATATATCCCATATGTGTACATTTTAAACATATTTATATATGAAGCATCTCTACCTTACTAATGGGTAATTCATTGGCATTTACAATTCAGCAATTGACAGAGAAAAAAAATGTATCCCATTCAAAGGACATTCATTGGAAGTCAAAGAAGTTTTTGGTCCCAGAGTGATGACCTGGTCCCTAGGCTCACGGATGGGGACCACAAGGAAACATTCTTACCATTTACACTTTATATTAATGTGTTTATCTGTTAAGAACTGATAACAAACAATCCATGCTTACACAACTGAAAAGTCAGACGGTAGTAATAACACATTCTCTAGTTGCCAAAGCTTTTCCTCTGGTGCCTGAGGATGGAATTTATTATGGGAAATATATTCATAAGGAAAGCACGATTGGACCCTAAAGTAACATCCCAGATTCTATGAACTAATGACTAATGATGTGCAGTTTAGTCTATCATTTGGGATTACTATGACAGTACTGAGTATTAGCAAAGGAAGAATATTTTCCAATGGAAACAAATATTTTCCTGGAGAAAAGAATTTAGGAAAGAGTGAGAACTGAAGAGATTTCAAGCTGAGTATTTAACGTGTTAGCACAAACTGTGCGTCTCCATCAGGGGATGCAGCTTGGAACATTTCTAAAGTGATTTACCCACACTCCTTCTTGCTGCATGTTGCTATCGGTTTCTGGCTGCTCTAATGCAGTTTTGTAGAGTGTCTCAGGGGACAGCAATCTATGGAACATGCTTTAGGAAATGTTCCTCTAGACCAGTGGTTCTCAAACTCTTTTAAGAATTGCTGAAAGCCCTGGAGAGCATTTGATACATAGGTTGAAATGAAACCAAGAACTTGTAAAAACATCATTAACTCTTAAAAAATAATAATAAAAATAGGGACTGGGTGTGTCGGTCAGTGGTAGAGTGTGTGCTGAGAATGCACAAAACTCGGAATCCAATCTTAAGCATGAAAATATAATACTAATTTAATAATAATAATAATAATAATAATAATAATAATAATAATAAAATAGACAACTATATGGATGAATAATGCATCGTTTGCAAAAGGACAAAGAACTGGGGGATAGTAAATCTATTTCATAGTATTGAAAGTAATTTTTAATATGTGGCTTAGCAGAAGGCAGATGGATATTATTTTTATTGTATGTGGATGAGGATTTTACTGAAGGTGATATATGTACATTACATGCAAGCCTGCTGCCTGCATGGAGCCAGAAGAGGGTGCCAGATGCTCTGGCATTGAAGTCAATGACACTGTAAGTCACCATGTGGGTGATGGGAACTGAATCTGGGTCCTCTGCAAGTGTGACAAGCACACTAAGCCACCAAGCCATCTCCCCAGCTCCCTCTTGCATTGTTTTGTGATACATGAACAATTAACAGTTGACATAGAAAAAGAAATCCTAAATGGACATTTGTAAAGATTTATTCTTATCTTGTTAATTATGTGTATGTTGGTCAGGGATTGCTCATGCCTGTGGAGATCAGTAGTTTCAGGCCCCTCTGGAGCTGGAGTTCCAGGCAGCTGTGAGGCACATGATATTGGTGCTGAGGACTACATTTAGGTCCTCTGCAAGAGCAAATGCACTGTTCTCCATGGAGGCATTTCACTAACCTCTGCCCTCACTATTCTAATAGTTATTTGGAAAGAAATAGCTGAGGATATTTTCTGTAATACTGACACAAAACTTGAAATATGATCTTTCTTTTTGTCATTAGTTGCAGGGTAGAATTTGAAACTATATCAATAAACTTTCCATACTCTGTTATGTGAAAATCTATGGTCTCTGTAGCACTTTGAATGGATCCTTCCTCCCTACAAAATTTTCCAACAGTGTGCATTGTTCTGGTCGAAAATATTGGCTCAGTGACTTATGCAGATCTTTCAACTGGTGACACATTTCATTATACGTTATAAAAAAGAATTATTTTTCTTAATGTCATCATTGATCTCATCAGAAAATTCTTTAAACATTGGGAAACTGTCAAGCTCATGGTAGCAGATACAATTTGTACCAAAGCTAAAATTCTGTGTGAGAGTGCCAACTCCAGTTTTGGCAGTGCTTACTTTCAATGGTTTACTTAAAGGGACAGTGTAGCAGGCTTTCTTTTGGTACCAACCAGCTACCAAATCATGGCATGGAGACTTCTTAATTTTTATGAATTCTCCGGCCTAGTTTATGCTTGTCCCACTAGCTCTTATAACTTAATTTAGCTTCTTTGTCTTCATCTATGTATTGCCTCAGGGCTTTTTACCTTTCATTATGTATGTGATTGGGTTACCTCACTCAGAATGATTTCTTCAAGTTCCATCCATTTTCCTGCAAATTTCAAGATTCCATTGTTTTTTTTTTTTTTCTGCTGAGTAGTAGCAAAACTAGATTTTTATTTTTTTAACTGCAAGTGCATGGTAACAAAGAATAAAAATATTAATAGTAAATCTAGTGTTATTACTGTGATTAATGCCATAGTGTCAGTGGTACCTACCATTACTCTTCTACATTAGCACAAATTTTACCAGAGCAAATAGTCAAATAATAAGTTAGTATGGTAATAGTACTTAGCAGATTCCCTGAAAGGTCACTATTAGCTCCCAGCAAACTTTTGGGATGAGTGACCTAGACTCAAACTGTAGTTTGATAAAACTGAGCTGGGGACAAAACAGAAAGTGTTCACCCTATTTAGACATGCTAGTTCATGAGTGTCAGGTCCACTTTCCCATGATCTCATCATTTTCTCATTATAACCATATACTACTGGAACTCCTCTTTAACCACACTTATTTGCAACATCATTACCTTCTCCAGGCACTGATACAGACAATCCATTTGAATTGCTTATAGTCAAAAACTTTATCCTTCTCTTGTCAGCCTCAAACCTAGTATAATCCTGGGAAATTCTACGATTAACTTCAACAAAAAGTTGGTTGCACACAAGTCTGTAACATGAATGTGTTCAACCCTCACACCCAAATAAGATATCACTGTAAATGCCCAAGTCTTGACAGAAACAAATAAAAAACAACTTCATGTAACAAGGTATTTGAAGAACCTAGCCATCCTATTTCCAATCATGTTTCTAGAACAATCAGTCTAAAAATATGTCAGCTGCATCAATATCACATGAGATGCTTATTTAAAATGTACAGTCCCAGCACGATAATTTATCTTTTTACAGAAACACCAAAAAAGAAAAATACATTCAGAGGCAAGTCTTTACAAAATCAAGAAGACTGAAATCACATCATTACAAAATTATGATACCATAATGATTGAAGAATAAACAATCCAAAACCTACAAATGCAAGAGAGAATGTGTTCCTAAATTAAAGAAGACAGTACTGTGGTATAAATGCGAGCGGGAACATAACACAACAAAAAGTACGGGTGCAGTAAGCACTGCCCTAAAGGAAAGATTATGACAATAAATACATCCTTCCTGAAAGAGGAAAGATACTATACAAACAACCTAAGATCTTGCCTCCAAAACAGAAGAAACAACAGACAAATACTAAAGTCAGCCAATGGGTAGAAATAAAATTAATAAAAAATGAAGTATAAACTTAAAAAAAAACAATAAAAACAATTAATGAAAGAATTGAAATTAAAAATCAAAACTAACCAAAATTTAACTAGTCTAAGGAAAAGAAGAGAGAGAACATTCCCAACAAAATTATAAATAAAAGGGTCACTAGCACAGAGATGTCAAGAGTTTTAAGAAGCTACTAAAAAATAATCATACATTGACAAACGTTGTAACATGGAGGAAACAAATGGACAAATTCTTAGAAACAGGACCGACCAAGATGGACTCATTAAAGATTGAAACACACAGAGAGACAGGGCAGAGGATCAGATCAACAACAGCAAGGGCACCAAAAGGACAAAGAAAACACCCAGTGAGGAGAGGGCAGCCCTGCAACCACACTGATGTCTGCAGACTCAACACACACATCCTCCCTTTCAGGGAAGAGAAGAGCTATGCTTAGCAATTCATTTTATAAAGCTGCTGTTGTTCAGATACCAAGCTAGTCAGGGATATTACAAAACCACAGTGGAGTATGTCTGATCAACGAGCACACACACACACACACACACACACACACACACACACACACACACAGACACACACACACACACACACACACACACACACACACACACACCACCAACAAAATAGAAAACTGAATTCAAAATATAACTATGTTTTGAATCTATGATTAGGGTGGGCTTTTTCAACTTACAATTTTATTTTTTAAAAGTTTAGTTTTTTTTGGGGGGGGGTGTTTCGAGACAGGGTTTCTCTGTGGCTTTGGAGCCTATCCTTCAACCAGCTCTTTCAGACCAGGCTGGTCTCGAACTCACAAAGATCCACCTGCCTCTGCCTCCCCAGTGCTGGGATTAAAGGCGTGCGCCACCTATGTGTATGAGTGTTTTTCTATGTATGTGTCTGGTGCCTGCGGAGTTATGAATGGTTCTGAGCTACCATGTAGGTGGTGGGAAATGAACTTGGGTCATTTGCAAGAGCAAAAATGTTCTTTACTACTGAGACATCTCTCTAGGCCAGGATTTAAAATTTTCAATGCTAAATAAAAAACAATAGGACAAGAGGAAAAATCATAGCACTATGTATTTGATGCTAATGCTTTAACAGTATTTTATGATTTAAAAACACTTGCATTAAAAGAAGCACAAAAGGATTGTACCTTGAGATAATAAAAATTATTTATGACAAGCTTACAACAAACATTAGGCAAAAACTTAAAGGTTTCCACATTATGGGACCAGGATGAGGGACAGACAAAGGATTTCACTAGTTCCATGCAAAACAGCACAAACACTAGAGTACTTCAAAGTCCATATCTTCAAATTGGGGGTGGTCAAGCAGTTACCCATGTTAATACTCAAGTATCTGGAAAACTGTGAAATCTGGACTATTTCTTGTCCCAAACACTTCAGATAAGGTACACTCAATCTGTATTTGGTTTTAAATATTCAATGCTATGGCAACTAAAGCAACACAATACAGATCCAAAGCCTCAGCAACAGAACAAAGAGCTAAGAAATAAACATGCATGTTTATGGGCAAGTGACAAGCTTACCATGAATACACAATGAGGAAAGACAGTCTCTTCAGCAAATATGGTTGTGAAAACTGGATGTCCACAATAGACAGAAAATCAAAGTGTGCTCTGGTCACACACCCCATACAAGAAACAACGTAAAATGGGCTATAGTCCTAAATGGACCAAATGAAACTATAAATTACCAGAAGGAAGCACAGGGGAAATACTATACACACTGTTGTTAGCAAGAAATTATTAAAGAAAATAATGATGTCAAAATCACTAAAAGCAGAACCAGAAGTCAACAAGTGACATTTCTAACTGACCACTTCTGTAGAGCAGAGGGAGCAATCAACAGGTAAAGAGAAAACCTATGAGATTTGAGAAAATTCTTAAAAGCAATGTATCTGCCAAGGGGTTAACCTCTAAAATACATCATGGAACTAGATAGAACATTACCTGTTCTTTCAGAGGACTGGAGTTTGATAGCTAGGGATCATATTGGGTGGCTTACAATGGCCTAGAACTCCATATACAAGGTACCTAGTACCCTCCTCTGGCCTCTGTGGGTACCTGCACACAGGTGCACATACACATATATATAAATAAATCTTTAAAACAAATAGAATACATCAGGAACTCCAATAGCACAAGGCTCAGAAAATAAACTGATCACCAATAGCAGATGATCTGAATAAATATCCTTCAAGAGAAGATATGTAAATGACCAACAAGCATACAAGAAATGTTCCACCCTATGTACCACTAGGGATGTGCAAATGAGAACTGTAACGAGGAGAGATGGCCTCTCCCCTGTTAGAAAGGCAAGCGTCAAAAGCACAACAGAAAACAAGGGTTGGCAAGGACAAGAAATGGAATCTCATAGACACCGATGGTGTGAAATAAATGAATACAGATACTGTGGGAAACAATATGGAGGCCCTATAAATTTAAAAAATAGAAAAATGTTCTGGTTTAGGGTATGTATATAGAGGAAATGAAATAAATACCTTGAAGGGACAAATGTGCTCTTGCATGTCCATGGTAGCATTGCCCACAAAAGCCATAATAGGGACTCAAACTGAGTACCTCTGGACAACAATCCATTGGCCAATGAATGGAAAAAGAAAGTTCAATATAAACAGTGGACTGACAGTTACTTGTTTCAAAAGAACAGAAACATCTGTGACATCAATAGACATGGAAGTCATCATGGGACAGGAAGCCGACCTGGCACACAAAGACAATCACTGCCCAGATCGACCTTGATGAGAAGTTTAGAAAGCTAAATTCATTGAAGCAGAGAGTGCTGGTAGATGGTAGGAACATGGGGAGATGCTGGTCAAAGGGCTCAAAATCTCATTTATACAACATGAATACATTTTGTAAATCTGTTGCACAGTATGGTGACCATAGCCAATCATGATTTTGCAGAGAATAGAATTTGAATTGCACCGAGAATAGCATGCGAGATCTACTTGTACCACAAAATAATATGTGAGACAGTGTGAACGTTAATTAACTTGATTTCATCTTGCTATAATATATGTACATATCAAATAGCACATTGAACTCTTTAAGTATAAACAGTTTTAATTTGTCAATTATGCTTTAATAAATCTGGGGAAATTGTCTATTTCTGAAATTTTCTCTGAGGCTACTAAAACAGAATATCTGGGGGTGAGGCAACGACAAGTGAACAGCAGTGGGGCTCGTGTCCTATTTCAAAATGTTGTAGACTGTAATTTGAAGATGAACCATTGTCTGTTCAAACAATCCTGGGTGTATTAAGGTTTTAAAGAAGTTTCTGCTAACCTGTGCATTGGAATTACTAGGGTAGCCAAAGGAGTTAGGGAATTAACAGAGAAGGTGGGTTCTCAGAGAAAGCTTAAAATCTTCAAAAATGAATGCTTCAGCAAGAAATTCTCCATACACTTGTAATTGTTTGGTTAAAAATGAGCCAGAAGTAGTTCAGTCCATGCAATGGATTCCCTAGAACAGCACCTAGGTCCATACAGAGTTTCACAGGAGTGTGAGCCAGCTGAGAGAACCCCAGAACTCCTCAATATCTCCAGCATCCTCCAAGGCCCAGCACCAGTTATAACTTAATTTAAATCAGTTAGTATAGTTCTACTGGTCCCTTTTCACACTACCCCTCTAGGCCTGGGCTAGACAGGATACGTTCTCTAGGTAATCTAGGCTCAAGATCCCTCCTCCAGCACTATCTCAGACACAACCAGGAGCCTCACTTACATGCTTTTGGTTACCACTGAGTTGGAATCAGCCCAGTGTCTTCAATCAAAAAACAATGCCAAATATCTGAAGGACCCACCCACAAACTCTTTATTTCTGAAGTCAACTAAGTTTGGGCAATAGAAAAAGGTTCCACTCAGGAGAGAAAGGCTATATTCTCATAACAGACACAAAACCAATGAAATGTCCACATTGCCAAGACTCATAAAAAAAACCCAAGCAATATGAAAGACCAAGATAAACTGACCCCTTCAAAATAAAAATCAAAAACAAATAGTTCTATAGAAATGTTCTCAATGAAAATTTCCTAGATGAGCATCAGGATGCAGAATTTAAATAAACATTTTTGAACTTGATCAAAGACTCCAGGATATTAAGGAAGATCCAAACAAATATATCAATAAGCTTAAAGAAGATACAAACTGCAAAGTGAGCCTAAGAAAACAAATATATGGCTCAATGAAACAACAAAGACAATTCAGGATTTCAATTTTTAATTCTATAAAGAATTGGAAGAAAACTCAAACTTCAATGAATATGGAATTGAAAATGTCAATACCCGATTAGAAAAGTCTAGGGGAAAGTCTTACCAATAGAATGGATCAGATAGAAGACACAATATCAAGACCTTAAGATAAAGTAGAGGAAGTGGACCTCTCACTCAAAAAAGTACAATAAATTTTAAAAACACCAAAGGAACACTCATCAAATTGTAAACATCATGAAAGAACCAGAAGCAGACCTGCATAGTAACCACACCAGCCAATGGCACACCAGTACATCTGGAGAGCATTTGAAGGGAACCAGCTCTAGATGAAGAGCCAGAGGCAACCAGTGGCTGTTGAGAGAGGGGGAATGGCTTTTCTCCAAGTAGGAAGAGAGTGAGGGGGGAAGGAGTGAAAGTGAAGGGGAGAAGCAGAATTTAAGTATAGGAGGAGAGGAGGGCAAGGAGACACATGGACAGAGTTGCAATATAGAGGAGGGGATGGGTGGAAAGCTAAAAGGTAATGAACATATGGACTCTCCTCTCTTGTGTTTAATCCATGTGCAGCAGAAAACAACGTGTGAATAAAATCTATACTTACATCATTAATAAGCACAATTATAGATGCATGCCTAGAACAAAATCAAAAAAGAGCCAAAAGAGCATCTTATGCATGTGAACCTGGGAGGTGAGCACCATGTGCAGACTGTGCCCATGAAGGAGGGTGTCAGATCCCTAGGAAATGCAGTTACAGATGGCAGTGGGCTACTAAATGTAGGTGTTAGGAATCTAACCCTGCTTCTCTCCAACAAGCTCTCTTCGACACAAAGCCATTGCTGCAGCCACCACTACCACCACCAGCCCTGCCCCAGGTAAATAAATAATTTTAAAATAAAATAAGGTTGAAAGTTTTTGACATTAGATTTCTGTTCACATATGAACCCTGTACATGTACACATTCACACAAGCATATACCTACACTAATATACACACAACACATATATACAACACACATAGATACACACATCCAAATAGAATTAAAACATATGTCCAAGTGCAGATCTAGATTTACCTAATTGAGACCACTTGGGCAGAAGCCTAAGCATTTGTATTTTCAAGGACCTTCATAGTTATTTCCAGGCTTACCAAAAAGATGAAAGCCATTTCTCTGGACCACAGATGCTACAACTGTGTACAAGAAATCAACTCTACAGATTCCATAGACAGCGCACATACTGACTGTTTAGGAAACTCAGGCACCATTTAGACACTGTCTATTCACTAGCTATAAATTTACCTTATGAAATTACCAATGACTTTTAGAAAAATCCAGCTCTCCACTCTTTCCTGTTAGCATGCTTGTTTTCACTCTGTCAGGATAAAACTGGCTCTCAACTTTGGATGTCATTCCACCCACATCTAGAAATGTATTTAGTCAGAATTTTCTGGTTTTATATGAATGCTAGCTAACCATACATAGTTCTTATTTTTCTATCTTGTACAAAATCCTTCAAGAGAAAAGACAAACTCACTTTATATTCAAATTACCAAATTGACTAAGATTTTTGGATGCCATTCTGTTTCATGTTATATACTTAACTTAAAAAATGACTCAGTGTAAATGTCATGTCTGGTTATAATCCTATTCCTGGGATCTTGTTTTTGCTTGAAATGGAGTGGAAATGAAGATTCTATGGCTGCCAAAATATAATTGATCAACTGGAAACAAAAAAAAGTATTGCTCTTCTTTCTAGAAAATAGGAAATCATGTAAATAAATCGGTAATTTTCCTTCAAACAAACCCCTGAAACATATTAAAACATACATATTTCATATATAACAGTAGGCTACCCTCTTGTCCTAGATGCCAACATGCCGTCTGCCTGTCACTCCCGAAATGTGCTCAGCTTAAGCAAGTGATACTAGTACACTCAAAGAGGGTACATACCTGAGCACACACCAGCATATCAGGAAGCCCATTAACTCTTCAAAGGAATTTCAAGAACTGGGAAGGTCCATCTCCTGTAACTAGGAAAGACTTCCAGTGGAGGGATTGGGACTCCAACCCAGCACCACAACCTCTGACCTACAATTTTCCATGCCTATAGGATATGCTGGGACAAAGGTAGTGCAGAAATTGGAGTGGCCAACCAATGACTGTTCCAGTATGAGACCCATACTATGAAAGGGAGCCCACCCCTGACAATACCTGGAGGGCCAGGACTCAGACGCTGAACAGCTCAGAAACCTAGGATAGAACCAAACACAACTGGCAATAAAGAAAAAAGTCAATGAAATGATTCCTGATGATAATCTGCTATACACATAGACTGTTGTGCAGACCAATTATCAGAGAGGCTTCACCCAGCACCTAATGGAAATAGAGGCATAGACCCACAGCCAAACATTAGTAGACCTCAGGAAATCCCTTGGAAGAGAGGTATGAAGGATTATGGAAGCCAGAGGGACCAGGGACACCAATGAAAAACACACAGAGTAAACTGACCTGGCCTCATAGAGCTCTCAGAAACTGAGCCACCCACCAGAGAACTGGCATGAGAGTGATCTGTGCCCTCTGCACATGAGTTAGAGTTGTGTGACTCCAGGCAGAGGAAACGGGTACTGTTTCTGACTCTGTTGCCTGTTTTGGGATCCTTTTCTACTGCTGGATTGTCTCTTCCAGCCTTAGTAGGAGAGGAAATACTCCTTTGTTGCAACTTTGATATCCCATGGCTGGCTGATACACATGGGAGGCCTTTCTAAAGGGAAGGGAAAGGGAGTGGAAGGGGAAGGGGGAGACTGGTGGTGTAGAGAGACTGGTAAGAGAGGAGGGAGGGAAAACTGTGACTCATTTGGCACAAAAGTAATTGATTAATTAATAAAAAGAACTTGGAAAGGAAAACATGTCACTGCAGGGTCAAATGAATTTGGAAAAGCATGAGTTACACAGAGCTGAGTAAGTTCTCAGAGCCCTCCTCCAGAGATGCATCCTTGCTTTGCACACAGGAGGTAAAGGTCAGCCTTGAACACATTAAAGGAAATGCTGAGGGACACAGGTCAGGTAGTTAATGCAAATGCCGAGGAGTGTCCCCAAAGTGTAACAGAAGAATCTAGATCCTACAAAGCAGTAAACACATGCCCAGCAGTGAGCCTGCCCACTTCTGCCCAACACACACACACACACACACACACACACACACACACACACACACACACACACACACACACACACACGTGCGCCTCAAGTCCCTCAGCTTCTCTCCATGGGCCCCATTGGCTCCAAAAGAAAGATGATGCTTATTAGTGTAGTGCCTTGGGATGCTTGGGCAGGAAGCACTAAATAAGAGCCAATTATTGTCCTCATTACAAGGCAGATGATCTAATAAAGCATCTCGATTAACTTACGGAGTTTGGATGCCTATTTTCTTCTTGCTTTTCCTACATTCTAGCTTTCCCTAAATCGGTCTAAAAAGAACAAACCAAATACTTCTAAGGAAGCACATGCAAAAGTCATAGGAGAAACTTTCTTTTTTTCTTCATTATGATTTGTGATTTTGCATTGCTGGATGTAACTCAAGACCTTGTAAATGCAGGCTGTCATCACTCTGTCTTGAGATATCCCAGTGTAACAACAGAAGCTTTCTGGTGATTCCTCTCTGCTTAGAGATTTCCAGTGAGTGTCAACTGCAAAATCCCAAATTTCTTAGTCTTGTGTACAACCTTTCTAGGCTCTAGCTTTCAAGTTTGGAGGCTGATGAAACTGTAGGCTCAGGTTTCATTTTAGTACATCTTAAGTTATTTCTCTTTCCTGATCTCTCAATCCTCATGTGACCTTGTTATTGGGGGAGGGTGCTCAGACTGTGTCTTGGCAGTACTCAGAAGCCAAGTTTTAACATCCTCAATAAACCCATTAAATATGCATATAAAAAGTGAAATCAGAAAATGGGGATTTATTCAATGTAGTCACATGAGCAAGTGGAACAAAAATCCAGTGAATCCCAAGTCCAAGCCTCTTAGGGATTTTAACACATCAATAGAATGCCAGCAGTATGCATTAACTAAACAGTAGGCCACTATTGACCCATTACTGTCTAGGCTCTCCAGCTAAGTAGTCCAACAAGTTTTTAATCCTCCTGGAGACAAGTTCCTCTGGCTGACTCCAGTCTTCCCTTCTCCTACTGCAAGAGTCGTTGGCGAATTACAATCTCTTGGTTTCAATAGTCAAAGGAAGGGACACATCTTTAGAATATCCTCATTGCTGCCAGTCATGTGCTATGGGTAGGCAACACCAACATCATTAGGCTTATTAAAAATGTAGACTTGCAGGCATCTTTGCAAATCTACTTAAACAGTATATGCATCTCAACAAAATCTAAGGAGATACCTCAATGGGAGAGTAACTCATTTGCAATAACTAGGGAATCACAATAGTAAAATATTAAAACTAGAAATGAACATCATTTTCCTCTCCTCCTCAGGACTTCAATGCATGATGATGTTCTTGCCTTCCTTTCCCTTACGTTAGTCCAAGCTATTCTTGTTTGTCTCCAGACTCACTACAAAGACTAGCCAGTTCCTTACGATACATATCCTCTGGCTTCCCTCTACTGCCACTGACTATTGCAAAAGAATTGTTATATTTTAAATTTCTTTCTGTTTTGTGTGTGTGTGTGTGTGTGTGTGTGTGTGTGTGTGAGAGAGAGAGAGAGAGAGAGAGAGAGAGAGAGAGAGGGAGAGAGAAAGAGAGAGAGAGAGAGACAGAGAGAGAGAGACAGAGAGAGAGAGATTGAGAGAGACAGAGACAGAGACAGAGACAGAGATAGAGACAGAGACAGAGACAGAGAGAAGGTGCCCATGGATACCAGAAGAGGTAATCCCTGAGCCCGGGGATGGGGTGAGCTCAGGGGTAGAGGGAACATTTTAAGACACACAATGTAACCAGAGTGTCCTTTTCATTTGAAAACAAATGCCAGAAGCCTCTACTGGACTTGTAACTTCTGCCTTGTTTTCTTCTTGAGCTTGATTACAGCATGTCTCCCTGTTTTCTTTCCATTCCTTGTAAGAAAAATCCAGCAGTTCATTTCCTCTGGGCCTCTTGATAGCAACAGATGGTGGATACTTTCTTCAATGGCCTGAAGCAGATTGAAACCTTCCAAAGGAACTACAAGTCACCTGAACTATGATTAGGAAAGGGGACAGTAACACTAGGAGATGGCTGTGGTCCTTAAGGTTAAGTGTGAATTTTATAAAACTCATCATAATTGCATTATAAACCAGACATAATTGTTTCCATGAAGCTGTTGCCTCATGGGAACAATTAATTTCAACTGCTTAAAAAGAAAACTTCCATATCCTAAGTGGCCAATCAGGTAACAAGAAAACTGAGAGCTAGGTACTTCTTGCCCTCCCTCTTGCCTCTACTACTCAAGAATTCTGGACACTAGATGACCACACTGGACTTCATTGGGCTTATTCCTATGCTTGAAAACACATGTATAAGTAAGGTATACTCTGTGTAATTCTTACTCATTCTGAAGATCTCAAAATGTAAGGTAACAATGAGAAATACCCAAAGAATGTTTAACATTTTCTCAGTTTTAAGGGCTTAACACACACACACACACACACACACACACACACACACACACACACACACACACACACACACACAGAGAGAGAGAGAGAGAGAGAGGGGGGGGGGAGTACCAACCAAAATCCAAAATGTCTTGTCTAAAACTGACGGCATTCAGGTCTAGTGCAGTCTGAGCACCACTTACAATTAATACTCACCAAATCAAAGCCAATACAAAGTCAGCACAAAAGCCTTGGGATTGTTATAAAATGCATAGGACATCTCTATGGAAATAATATCTTGGTGAGATAAATTCCCCCCTTTTTCTAATTCCCATACTGGCAAATTGCAGAAAAAAATAAATAAAAAGATAGCACAATTCATGAATATAAATTTTTCTTGGCTGTTAAAATCACACACTGGCATAGTCCTCTCTGAGCCATGGCCAAATGAGATACACAGATAATGACAATTTTTCAATAAGTGGTTCCAGGACGCAGGCTTTGCAAGATCCTCAAATGGAAGGCACCATTAAAAAGGAGTATTATTATTATTATTACTGTTATTATTGTTATTATTATTCTCTCAAGCACCCAGAGAAACGACAATCAATGATTAGCCATAACAATTAAACTAACTGTAATACATCTAGAATAAATTCCATTGCAACATGTACTTCATGCTTAATAGTCAAATTAATTTAATCTGATGGTGTTAGATGTACCAGTTAGGAGCTGGAGAGCACCAAAATTCACATTAGCTTCTACTTTGAAAGATATTATGAAAAGGGAAGGAAGAAAATGAAGCTATAAACAGCAGTGGTAAACAGGAGGGGCTCATAGATATTATAGGCAAGCATTACTCTCGGCTATTAGGAAATCAGCAGTGAGAACATGAAGGCTGGTATTCCTATCCTCACGCATTGCTTCAGATTCAATAATTGAACGACCCATTTAAGGCAAGAGAGACATTATAGTCAAAGAAGCGGGTGTCTTGCCTCCCTTTAGCATTAGTTTTCACCACCTCTGCCACTGAAGCAGAATACATGATATGCAATTTTCAAGTCACAGATGTCAATCAATAAGACAGAGGAATGTGAGTTGTTGGGGCAGACACAGAAGTTGGGGAGTTATGGGCAGGTGACCTCTCTTGTCTTCCTCTATCTATCTACTATGTAACTCTCTCAGCTCTGCTTTTGCTGTGAACACTCCCTGAGGTGGTGTTGCTCAGTCTTGGCCCTGACATGTTCAGGTAGGCCAGTGACTCTCAACTTGTGGGTTGTGACCTTTTGACAAATATTTACATTTGTATCTGTTCACTCGACAACAGAATCTCTTGGGAGAACAACTTCTGTTCCCAAAAGCCCTTCAGAGAGTTTTAGGACCTCTCTCTCTCACCCACACCATTCACCACAAACATTATACTGTGGGCCGCTAATGTCAGATATGGTGACACTCTGAGTCCTAGAGAATGTGGGTGGTAGTAACCAGACAATTAATTACTCTAGCTTATTTCAACCTTCTTCCACAGAGCACATACTCTTTGGCATGCCTTTCCAATTTCAAATATAATTAATACACCACATAACTAGCACTTCTAAGAGTTTTTTGGTATATTCAGAATTGTGAAACTGATAACACAAGCAGTTTTCAAAGCTTTTATCACTCTATATAGAAACCCCATGCCATTTAGTAATCACTATACATTTTCTCCAACCTCTAGGGCCCAGTGAAGTCCCCTTTTCCTAATTACAGACTTAACCTACTAGGATTGGTCTGATTAAAAGTCTTTCACTTAGCACAGTTTCAGAATTCACCACAATGTAACATGTATTCATTCTACACTTCTTTTTAATGGATGCACCATCAATTATTTGTTCCTTCATCAGTGGACAGGGAGCTGTGCTTCTCTCATTTGGGTTACCATGCATAGTGCTACTGTGAAACTTTACAAAGTTCTGTGTGTACACACTACCAGTTGTCTTGGGTAGGCATCTAGGAACAGTTACTGGCTTACACTTAGGTTTGATTTTCTAAGCAAGATTTTGCGTCTCAGCATTAACTGATTTGTTATATCGCATCTGCAGAGAGTGGGATCCTAATGCCTCCACATTTTTGGTAACGATTTTGGCTCTTAGTAGGTATGACAGGTCTCATCATGGTTTAGTGATGGCTAGTGATAATGAACATTTTATGAGAGCTTACTGAACAATTATAAACCATCCTTGGATAATATCTATTCAGAGGTCATTTACCCATTTGAAATGGGTTATTTGTCTTTTTCTTTTCTTTTGTGTATGTGTCTTTTTATGAATTTTGGATACAAATCCCTTCTCAGACATATTATTTGGGGAAAGAACGTCCTGTCATTTGTTGATTATTTTAAATCAGTGGTATTTTTTGAATCATGAAATTCTTAATCTTTATGACGTCTTGGTGCTCTTTTCATTGAAACACTTTGCCCTTGACTGCATAGCTATGAACCACCACATGGTATAGCCTGCAGCAGATTTATGTCAATTGTGTTTTATGTAATCTTTACCCTTTTACTTTCATCTTCTGTCTGTTTTGGTTTTCTTTTTATCTGTAATGTGATATTTGGGTCCTACTCTCTTGTTTTGTATATAAAGTCCTGAAGATCTTTTGAGTTACCTCTGGCAATATACTTTTTAACTACATAAGTTAACAAATACCAACACATAGAAACTAGGTGTGTGGCTAATAGCATATATATATTTAAGATTTTTGCATGCTTTTTGTTTGTCTTGTATGTTTATTCTTGATACTTTAGGAATGTACTAAGTATTCTATACCAGGAAGCAATGCCACTATTGATATTGTGGCAACTAATACTCTGTAAGTGCCTGTCTTCAACACGTATTCACTATACGCAGTGGATATACTTTAATTATATAATATTCCTATTGAGATAGTGGTTTGGTAGAATAAATATTCCCACATTAGCAAATTATGCTCCATCTCTGCTTACCACAGTGGTGGAGTTACACATGCATGCACATGACACCTAGCTTTTTATACGAGTTTTGAAGCTTTGAACTTAGGTCCTCAGACTTGCCCAGAAAGCACTCTCACCCACTGTGTTAGCCCTGGGTAATAACTGCCAATGAAGCACACATACAAACCATACAAAAACAGATAATCCCAAATCAAGCACCAGTAGATGACATTCCCAGTTCTTGTCAAGCTGCTGACAATAGATTTGGTCTTTTTCTAATTTACTAAATAGCTGGAATCTAATCGAAAAAGGTATCAGGATTGATCTGGTAACTCAGAGCTTTTGTCACACTCCTGAAATTATGTTAATGACTAGGCTATTGAAGGACTAAGTCAATTAGGAACAGATAGCAAGTCAATGACTGAAAATTAGGGAATCATGAACTAATAATACAATGAAAAGTCAATAATTTTCAAAACTACCCTTTCTCTACCTATAGGGAAAAGTATAGTCAAAAATGGATTTTTTTTATAGAATGAAATTATTCAACAACTTGATCTTTGGAGAATTTTCCCAGTTGTCCGAGAATTGCACTTTCACTAACTCAGATCCAGACATCTACACCACGAGTCTGGTCAATTTTCAGGGGAGACAATATAGTTGGAACAGTCAGTTGACTATTGCAAGTTCAAGCATGTATGTGGTAGAAAGGTCATGGTTCCTTACCTCAGGTCTTATTCTCTTCCTCTTTAGTCAGTTCCATAATATCTGACCTCCAGTTACTGCATTATATGTCCTTTTATCTATATACTCCAACGACAAGGCTTATGAGGGGGTATGCTTACTTCTTTTTTATATACAAGGACATAAATTGACTTAACTAAGGCCAAGAGTGTGCATCTGAAACCTGCACTCTGCTTATCTAATCGATATCTCTCTATGATTTCTGATTAGCAGAAACTAGACACACGTGGGTTAAACACAGGAAGCCCAAATCCAAGTTGTCTTTCTTTTCTATTTTAACACTAGGTAAGGCTGTCTTCAATATACTTATAATAACTTTATACAGCAAATAACATTTTGAGGTTTATTTCTTCCCAACACAGAAACATCCCTGTGCTTCCCCTGGGATCTTCAATGGTGTCTGTTGTGGAACTGGTCTGGGCTTAGCAAGTATTGCTTTATCATTCTTAAATAAAAACCATTACAGAGAATGCAGAAAACAATTTCCCTTTCAGTCTCCCCACTCCTGCCCATATTGAGAAAGATGGATTCTGAAGTGCTGAGGGAAAGCTCACAATATAATAAAAACTCAGCATCAGAAATGTGCCGGGTCCCTCTACTCGCTCCCTATATTTAGGAAGTAAAATTTAATATAGGGCTTGGCCCCCTAGAGAATCCAGTGAATGGGAATGTTAATACACTTTTATATATATTTTAACTGAGATAAACAAGAAGGAGCTAGAGAAGAAGCCAGGGAAGCAACGGTGAAGACACAATTATGATAAGACTAATCCAGCCAACAGCAAAGGAGGCAGATAGTGGTTCTACTGTGGTGCTGTTGTATAGTTTGTATGGTTAGAAAACTATATCCATATAAAATGTGGATGAGGCAGGAGCATTGTTATAGGAAAGCAAAGATAACATAATACATGTGACTCCAGAAAATAAAATTTACCCAGGAGACCAAGGAACATTTGTCCTATTACTAAATGCCATCTAAATGTATTTTATAAATGGAACCCTGCGTCAAATCATGTGATCAAGGGAACAGTAATGAAAGGTGTATGCTGTGTCCACAAGGAAACAGATAGGGAAACCTCAATTCCACTTTCCATAACACAGCCAAAGCCATGGCGTAAACCTGCAGATAACTTTAAAATCCTCCCACTAGCACTAAGTTCATGCATGTGCTATGGGCTGTGCAGCACTTCTTGGGTCTGAGAGCAGAACACCCTGAGATGCATACCAGCAGATTAAATACATCAGTCCTCAAACTCGACCTATCATCTAGTCCAGTACTTGTACTTCACTCCAGCTTTTGGCAAAGCTATACTGACTTCCTTTTTCCAAGGACCATTGACTTTCTATTAAAAGCCCATTCTGACCTTCAGTTCCCCACCCTTTCCCACAGGTCCAAGCAAAATTCTATTGTTCACCATTTCCGCGTTTCCCTCAAGTCTTTGTAGAATTCGAGATAAAAGTAATGGTTTCTATCCTAGCCAGTTTGGAATTTTCTACAAACCTCTATTCCCTTCTTGGTAAATTCTGTCTGGTAACTCTATCCTCTCTGAAAGGAATTCAGACCAAAATGCTTGCTGAACTGTGGGGCAGTATAAAGAGTTGCAAAGCTGCCAAGCTAAGAGGAGCAGACATGGCATTCCATCTTGCATATTAAGCACACTCCTCTCCCAGCCCTACCCTTCCTCGAGATGGAAATGTCTCAGAGCAGTTTTCCCCTGGCCAAAATTTCCTAGAGACCTAGGTATAAAGAGCTACTCTCAAAGTGTATGCAAATCAGGTTCGATGACAACCTCTGACCTCCATGCTGGGAGATGTTAGGGAGAAGGACAGGTTAGGTCAGATGGCGGGGGATAGTAACACTGATTGCTCAATAACTGCTTTTGGGGGTCAGATTAGGAATTCAGACACAGTGTTGTGAGATCAGAGAACTGTTATAGAGAATGAAAATTCGTATTTTTATGGGAAGTCTCCAGTTTTCCTGGCATTTTCTAGTTTTTGTGTGGGATCTTCTATTTCCAAATACATTCACTTTTGTGTTCTAGCATATCTACCACTTGGTAATTGTTTATGATTTTGTCAATGAGCTGACAGATCAAGACTTCTGGGCTATACCATGCCCAACTGTGGTAGCATGAATGAGAACGGCCCCATAGGCTCCTAAATTTGAATGTTTGGTTCCCAGATAGTGGAACTGTTTGGGAAGGACTAGGTCGTGGGGCCTTGTTGAAGCAGGTGTATCACTGGGAATGGGATTTGAAGTTTCAAAAGCCAATTTCAGGCCCAGTTCTCTCTCTCCTCTCTCTCTCTTTCTCTCTCTCTCTCCCTCTCTCTCTCTCTCTCTCTCTCTCTCTCTCTCTCTCTCTCTCTCTCTCTCTCTCTGCTTGCTGCAGGATAGGAATCTCTTGGCTACTACTTCAGGGCCATGCCCATCTACTTTCCACTACATTGATCATAAGCTAACCCTCTAAAACTGTAAGCAAGCCCCCAATTAAATATTTTCTTTCTAAGAATTCCCTTGGTCAGGGTTTCTCTTCATAGTAATAAAAACAATAACTAAGATACCAACAAAGTTTTTTTTGAGTCTTTCTTATTATCTGCCTCCTCCCTATCTACTTATCTTTTCCACCAATTCATGCATCTACTTCCTGTAAGAGACTGCTCATGAAACTCCTTCCTCCAATTACTTTTCCTAGACTGCACTACTTCCCATTGGCCATAGCAACCTTATTTCTGTAGCTTTTACATGTTTCAGCCTGTGCTCCATTTGTGAGCCCTTTGTCCCTTCCAATTGTTCCGGGACTGTAGATGTCCAAGGCTGAGGGCCTGCCTCCTATCACCTTTGATGAGCACTCTGTCCCTCCAGGCCATGGGCGTACACTTCAAGTCAATGTGGAGTCTATCTGATAGGAAAAGGTATAGTCACATATACATGAAATTATCACAACGAAACACACATCTTTGTATGCTAAGAAAAAATAATTATACGAAAGAGTCTAAATGCCTACTCTTGCTTGACAAGAAGTTTTGATGCTATGTTTGTTCTTTTCTACAGAAATATTAAGTCTGGGTCCATATGTGCAGGGAAAACAGTTTATCTGAACACTGAAGAAAGAAGTCACTTGTCTGACTACTGTTCAATATAGCAAACGCTTGTGCAGAGGAGTAGTTTCAAGATGTCAGCAGGGATGGCAGCAGACTAGATAGACATTCACCGATCCCAGCATCCCTTTTTTTTTTTTTTTTTTTTCTGAGCCTGAGTGCCAGCTTAGAATATTCTTGACACAGCATCCTGGTGGTGCTTGTCTGTTTTCCATATGTCTATTAAGAAACAAAGTCAGCTCGTGACTTGAAAGCCCCCCATTGGCAGAAGGCACACATACAAGAGAAGCATCCCCTGCTTCTCCACCTTTCTGCGTTTTACATTCTGGGTGACTTAAGATGGAGAGAATTGTATCTCTAAACTTGAATTGTCAACATTCTTCTAAATGAGAAAAAAGTAACCACTTTAATGATTATGGCAGGTTTACCTTGCTATTAAATCTTAATCATGTAATATTTACTGCCTGATGAGGCTGGTTTTGCTGGCCTCATAAACAACACTGAAATCTGCAAACAGTAAATGGCTTCACTGAGACTGGTGAAGTAATAAAATAAAAATAAATAAATGGATGAATGAATGAATGAATGAATGAATGAATGAATAGAGGCTACTGTAACATTCAAGGCACTGTCTGATTTCTCAGACAGGACTAAGACACAAAATGACCAGTAACAAGAATTATGATTAAAAAGCCAATTACCTGTAACTCCAAGTTTACTTACTAGTAATTATTAAAATAAATGATCGATCTTCCACTAGTAGGAGCCTTTTCACTTGATATGAGCCCAAAGGCAGGAAAGCTGCTCTTAAGGATCTGTTTACAGAGGTACTGCCTGGAAAGTGAAGTCTAGATGATCAGAAGGCTGCAAATGACAAGCAAGACAGAGGAGAGCAGTGAGCTTCTGAGCCTTGTGTGATAGTATGAGTCTCTCCTTAGCGAGATCAGCATTCTCCTCACCTCTATGTACACTATGCACATTCCACAGTCCACATGCCCTGGACACAGCTAGCTCCCACCAGGAAAAGGGATCAGGTGACATATCAGTGCTTTTAATCAGAAGAACGAATCATGCTGCCAATCATCCTACTCAGTAGGTAGCCCAGGTGAAAAAACCTGACTGCACAAACAAAAGCACACACAAATATTCATTACAGCATTATTTAGACTAATCAGAAAGCAGAAAAAAAGATTCTAATAATTGAGTGGAAAAAATGTGCACACCCACCCACCCACCCTCACGCACACACAATGAACAATAAAACTTACAATAACCTTGAAAACATAATGCGAAGTAAAAGAAGCCAGAAGACATAAAAGACCATATATGGAATGATTCTGTTTTTGCCTAATGTGCAAGCACACAGATCATCCCAACCAGTGACCAGCAGCCTGTAAAGCAGTGACTGTGAATATGTGAGCATTTGTTTTGAGGATGATGAGAACATTTTGCAATTGGAAATTGATGACAGCTACACTGCTTTGTGCAGATACAGAAAGCAAAGTACTGTGTAGTTGCTCAGGTAAGCATTGTGGCTCTGAAATCCACCAGGATGGAAGGTTTTGGTCAAAGAAGAAGGAACTTTGGACGCTCAGAGATGACATCATCACACACGGCCTAGACTGCTAAAATGGCCTTGGAAAAGTGACTGGTTTGGGTAAACCAGAAAGCAAAGAACCCACAGAGGTGCAAAAGGTTTTTTTTAAAGCCCCAGCAAGCATTAAAATAGGAAAATAAAATTACCCAAATGATTTGCTCAGTTCTCTTGCTTTTTTTTTTATTTCAAGAAATGTCCAACAACACATATAAAAGATATTTGGAGAGCTTTTGAGCTTACCAGAATGTAACATATTGCCACTGCCCCAGTCTGGCCAGGAGTGTAATTTATGCCACTGCCTTGCTGCTCTACCAGTTCCCTATTAAGCATACAGACCCTCCTTGTTAATAGACTACATTCTGAGCCGGATGCATTGTCTGGATAAACAGCATTGTCCAAAACACTGCCCCATTATTACTGAAAATGCAGAATATAATTAGTATTCCTCTTTGCATAAGCCACAGCTCCCAACAACAGTGCCATATTATAAGGCCTTAATTAATAAACAAGAGTTGGGCCATGACCGGTTACACTTATTTGAATTTTATATTGTGAAGAAAGGCCACTGTTCAAATTCCATTTACAAATATCTGAATTCTAGCTAGCCTACATGAAGACAATCTTCTGTGGTGCTAATAGCATTGTGTTGGTACAGCAACAATAGCGAACGATTAACTGCTGGGACGTAAACCATCCTGAGAAATGCTCCGAGCAGGATGATGATAACATTGTATTCCAGCTGTATTATATGGTGCAATTCTTCTGTTTGTTCACACATGTTTTCTATTTAATAGATGGAGGAGCTAGGGTGGCTTTTCATATCACAGTGAAGTCTTAAATGTAACAAAAGACCAAAAAAATGGGGAGCTGGCAAAGTATTAAAAAGTTCAGTGTGGTAGTGCTGGCTGGAAGCAGGTTGCATCATGGTAAGATGGACGCCCACAGCTGCTTCTGGCATTTCAGCTTGTTTTTACTGATTTTTCTCCTAACCCTACAAGCCATGAATGGGCACTGAACTAAAATTTGGGACTCGACTACTGAGCTCAGTTTTTGAGCACCAACTTAAGGAGCACTCTCACTGAATTGCACTGAACTACCTATTAAAGCCTATCACTTCTACCATCCTGAGAATACACAGCACCTGTTGGATGGACTCTGGTGTGAGCAGATCACACCATGATCAGAGGGCTTCCAAGACTCACACTACAAGTGGCCTGACCAAGAGAGCAGAGGCTGTGCACTGGGGGCAGGCACAAAAATAGAATGCTTGTGCTGAGTTCTGAACAGAGTCCTAAGCCCACTGGGAACACAGGATTATGTGAACAAGATCATTTTTCCAACCAAGTCTGTCATATGGTTATGGGGCAAATGGCCCAGCAATACAATGTAGCATCTACAGGAAGCCCAGGGAATGGCCCCTGCATCTCCCTGGGCTCTGAAAGCCCAAGCCCAGGGACTAAGGCAGCCTAAACAAATTGTCTTCAATGATGCCCTTTTCATAAGATCCAGGCACTGAGCACAGGTTCAGTCCTATGGGTCTCAGCAGGATCTATTCTAGTATGGCCACAAAGATTACATTTGAATAAAAAATAGGCTAGAAGAATGCCACCTTGCCACCTTTAAGGAAGAAATGTCCCAAAGAGGCTGTTCAAGTTGGAGAGTCATATTCTGCAGCTGTGTGAGCTTGGATAAGCGGCTGCCAAGTGGCTGCCAATCAAGGCTGAGGCAACTTTCCTATTACATGGGAGGCTTTGAGTTCAACCTCTAGCACTTCCAAAATGCAAAACAAAAACCCTAATTCCTTTGTTAAAAATGAAAATTTAATATTGACTGGGAAAAGAACCTAGACACTGGTCTTTCTCTTAGCAGGAACTGACACATCCTTCAACAAGTTTCAGGACACTTGGTATTGCAGATCCGGCAACAGTGATGTTGTTTTAAAGAAAACTGATAGCATTGTAAGTTTCAGATTTCTTAGAGGTCTTCCTCCCCCTCTAACCTCTGCTTGTTTTATTTGTTTGTTTGATTTTTAAGTTGGAGTCTATGGCAGTTTGAATGAGGATGGCCCCCATAAGCTCATGTGTTTGAATAGTTGGGCCCTTGTTGGAGGAACTGTTTGGGAAGGATTAGAAAGTGTGGCCTTGTTGGAGGAAGCATTTCACTGGCGGTGGGCTTTGAGGTTTCAAAAGCACATGCCAGACCTAGTCTCTCTCTCTCTCTCTCTCTCTCTCTCTCTCTCTCTCTCTCTCTCTCCCTCTCTCTCCCTCTCTCTCCCTCTCTCTCTCCTTGCTGTGTGAATATAAGGATATAAATATCTCAGCTACTATTCCAGGGCCATGTCCATCTGCTTCCCACCACAGTGATCATAAACTAACCCTCTAACCCTCTAAAACTTTAAGTAAGCGCTCAATGAAATGTTTTCTTTGTAAGAATTGCTTTGGCCATGGGGTCTATTCATAGCAATAGAACAGTGACTAAAATAACCTACAAAGATTATTTCGTCTTTCTGACTAATTTATTGAATATTTTCTATCTGGCAGGCAAAATGTATGCAGAGATACTGACTGCTCTGCCCCCAAGAAGCTCACAGTCTGAGTGCTAAATAGCTTTGTCCAGCCTTATAGCTAGGTTGAGAAGCCACGGCATAGGATTGATCAGGTAGACTATAAAATGGAATGACAGAAATTTCTCCATTGTGTAAAAATTACTGCAGGCTAGTATGGTGTACATGTCTGTAACTTTGCCTACTCTGAAGGCTGAGGCTGGAGAATCAAGAACTCCAGGCGAGCTTGGGCAACCCTTGCCTTAGTGTTAATGAAGGCATTCTAAGGCTCAGGGAATTTGCAATGCTAGAATGGGTACACTGTGTAAAACCTAATCCTCCACAATGGGAAAGCCCAGAAGACATGTTCTCCATGAATCCTATATGACACAAAATGGTGAGAGGAATACCAGCACATTTGAAGAACTTGGCTGTCCCTCTTTGCCTTGTGCTAGACTGTAAGGTTGGAGATGCTGCTGCTCATTTGGACAAATTAAATGCAAGGGTTTACCTAGGCCTCAGGTAGCAGGGTGGCCATATTGACTCACCAAAGGCAAGATGATCAGTGTAAACAAAGCAATGTCCATAATGGCCTGACATATAATAGGCATCCCAGACAAAGTGATTTTGGGAGGGTTTGCTTGTTATTATTATTATTACTATTACTACTACTACTGCTACTGCTACTGCTACTACTATTATTATTAGTTTGGTGTGTGTGTGTGTGTGTGTGTGTGTGTGTTTGGTTTTTTAGAGACAGGGTCTCTCTGTACAGTCCTGGATGTCCTGAAATTTACTCTGTAGGCCAGGCTGGCATCAAACTCAGTAATCTGACTCCCTCTACTTGTTCTGAGTGCTGGGATTAAAGGTATGTGCTACCACCACCCAAAGACAAGTTGATTTTTATGGTGACATGGCATGTATGATCTTTGGTACTAGGTAATCAATCATGGTGTTTCCACACATTGAATAGATAAAAAGCCCACTGACTGCATTTTTATTTGATCAGTATAAGTGGAAAAAACTCAAACAAATGAAAGAAAGACTCATTTGGATCAAAGGGGAATCCTGGATGGTGAACCAATTTCTAGATGTTAGCCAGTTTACAGATTCAGAACTGTTTGAATGAAGGGATAGCCAGATTCCTCTGAGGAAAAACCTTGGTAAAATACCCAAGAGTTTTACTGTCATCCTTTCTCTAGTCCTTCCCCAGAGGGACCCTTGGGCTTCTTACAAGGGCAATTTTATACTGGAGGAAAAGGAAACAACCAGACTTTCTGGGATCTGCTGGATCTGAATTGATGTTGATTCTGAGAGATCCAAGAAACATTGTGGCCCTCCAGTCCAAGAAGTGGCTTATGGAGATCAGGTGACAAATGGAGTTTTGGCTGATGTCTGGTATATCCTCAAGCTCATCCTGTGATCATTTCTCCAGTCCCAGAGGGTACAATTGGAATAGATAGACTTAGAAGTTGCCAAAATACTCTCATTGGTTCCCTGAGCTGTCCAATAAGGGCTATTATAGTTGGAAAGACTAAATGGAAATACTTAGAGTTGGGCCTGCCAAGGAAAATAGTGAGTCAAAGACAGTATCATCTTTGGAGGAACTGCAGGGATTAGTGTCACCATCACAGACTTGAAATATGCAGGGGTGTTGGGTCTCACCACATTTCCCTTCAGTTCTTTCTGGCCAGTGCACAAGACAGATGAATCATAGTGAATGAATTTGACTAATTGAAAACTCAATCAAGTAATGACTTTACCTGCAGCTGCTCTACCAGATGTGGTGTCCTTACTTAAGCAGATTAGCATATCTCTTCGTACATGGTATGCATGGTATTGATCTAGCAAAGGCTGTTTTGTCGATATCTGTCCATAAGGACCACCAGAAATAGTTTACTTTTGGTTGGCAAGGCAAGCAGTATACTTTTACAGTTTTACCTTGAGGATGAATTTTCTTTCCAACCTTATATCATAATTTAGTTAGAAGAGATCTTGATTGTATATTTCTTCCTTGAAATACCACATAGGTGATATTGACAGCATTATGCTGATTGGACCAAGTGAGCAGGCAGAAGAAATCACTTTGGACATACTGGTAACAAATAATGCACATTGGGGATGGGGAATAAATCAAATAAAAATTCAAGGGCCTTCCTCTTCAGTGAAATTCTTAGGAATCCATTGGTATGGGGTATGCAGAGACATTCCTTCTACAGAGAAGGATGAGTTATTGCACTTGGCCACTCCCACCACCAAGAAAGAAACACAATGTTTAGTGAGCCTATTTAGATTCTGGAGATGGAGCATTCCATACTTGGGTGTGTTACTCTGGCTCAGATACCAAGAGACATAAAAAGCTTCTAGTTTTTGAATGGGGAGTAGAAGGCTCTCTTTGCCTGCTTGCTCTTGCTCTTGCTGGCAGGTGTATTGCTTCTTTAATATTACAGCCTACTGCTTTGGGATTCTGAGGTATACTGAAGACCTTCTAGTAGTTGTTTAGTGGTGTCTCAGCTGGTCTTTTTTTTTTTAAATATTCCTTCCCACACTGAAACTCCTCATTCCACCCTATACAAGCCAGGATTGATCTTTTATGCCATCCTGTCCAGAAAGAAACCCCTGAGAGCTGAGGATGGGCCTTTGTAACTAGAACTACAGGTCGTTCCAAAGCATGATCGAAGCTGCATACAGTGCTCAAAAATGGTTATGTATGGTTAGTTCACTATCTACCTAGCACTAGTTGAGTGGCCTTTTTGTTGTTGTTTTGGTAATGCATTCTGACCCTGGGCTCTGCACACTGTAGGCATTTACCATCATGGAAGCATCCCCCTCACTCCATCTTTCCATGTATTATAAAGTACCTAAGCAATGCTATTCTTGAAGTTCTGTACTCTGCTACCCTGCATGCAGTGTGGATGGATGACTTGTTGGCCTCAGCTATTAACATCATGTGCTCTTCAGTGGGCAGTGAACAAAAATCTAACTGCATCCTCAGGACTATCAGGAAATACGATTCCAGGCAAACCTGAAAATAGCCCCTGACTTTTTGTACGCCTCCAGCTTTTGCCACCATGCCTGCCACACCATGGCAGCATGTTCCTAGTCTGCTGGCATTTCTTAATGTGGATCTATTCCACTGCAGTGGAGCTGAAGGCATTCGTAGACAGGAACCCAAGCTGAGTTGCTCATATTTCCAGAAGATGGTTGGGCTAGAGTTACAGCTAAGGATGCTCAGAGCAGACAGACTGTGGAAGAAACTAGAGAGGTTCAATTCCACAACTCTTCTGTATTGCCAGAGAAACATCCCAAGGCACTGACCTCTCTCATTCAACTGATCATGAACTTCATAGATCTGTCACCATCTGTCCAAGAATACCGACCTCATAACAACCCCAGGTGCTTGAGTCTACTTGTAGCTCTGGTATTGCCAGTGATCACTATGCCAGTCTCTCTCCCTCATCCTTCTCCAGTCATTACTACTACCTACCAAAAGTTTACTTCCTCTAAGAGCCACTTCTTCTGTGTCTAAGGCAGAGGTGGAGGTGATTGTGTTGAAACATTGGAAGACAGCGAAATATCCTAACTCTATCTATATTTTGATTTGTTCCAGAAGATGTATATACAGTATGGTTGTGTTTTTCACTTCTGATATTTCAGGCAAATCATTTCACCTCTCTGAGCTGATTTTCTTTCCTGAAAATTTGAGGATGTGGGAGGACAGCAATTTCACAAGGTCCTGGGAGTCATGGTACTGATTACTAAGCCTTTCTTTAGAAACACCCCTCTCCACTTTGCAAAACCAACATTCAGCTTTCAATGCCTTCCTTTATCAGGGAACAATTTATTCCAAGAAAAAAATGGATTTCAAACCAACATAATAGCTTGGAAATTCAAAAGGGAAACTGATAAGTGGTACCCACAGAAAGCAGGGCAAGGACATATAGGTTGGTTGTTCTATGTTCCTACTGTCCACTTCTGATTAAAAGGATGACCTAGTAGCTGAAAGAATTAACATATGGGAGTCCATCAAATGACATCTATTGTGGAGAGCTACCTTATTTGGTAAAAATGGGTAGGCTTTTGTGTTTCCCAAAGAATACTTAACACTTCAAAAGCTGTAATAAAGTATTTGTGCCACAAGAAAAAGACTTCGCATTTAGGAGCCATGACTTTTCTTTTATACTAAGCTGGCAGTGAGTCACCAATTTGCCTTTAGCTGAGGAAGCCAGACAAGAATTCTGTGAACCACCACTCAGAGTGCTGAGTCCCAGCAAAAGGCCCAAATGGAGACCACTTAGTATCACATAAATATACCATGTGATAGGCTATCATGATGATCGCAATTAATCAAAGCCCCCTTCAAAGTATTCCTCCGAGAGATGGAAAGGAAAGCTAGAATGGCTTTGGATACTGTGCAAAAGTAGAAAGAGGTGGGCTGCATGCTTCTCCCTGTATATGTCTTTGGGGAGATTTAAGGGAAGGGACAGACAATAGGCCAAGCTTGGCATCTTTCTACAAGGGCTAACTAACCTCTGCAGGGCCTATTCTGTCCTCTTGCCAGAGCCCACATGGTGGTAGAGATTCTAACATTGGGATTACAAACCAGTGTTGAAGGCATTGCAACCTGAATTGGGATTCATTCATTGCTCACTTAGGCAACTATCTTGGGTTGATTTTCTTAGGTTCTCATACTGGGGAAATGTCAGCAATAGAAAAATGTACAGCAGCTAAAGTTATGCTACATGCCCACTTCTAACATACCTACTACTCTATAGTAAAACATAGGTACCAACATGAATATTAAGCCCAGACCTCAGGGCCAACTCCCTGAAGTCCCTGAAAAAATGATGACTTCCTTCTTGGGGTTTACAGAACTGAGAAGGATCTCATCTTATGAGCAGGCAATTAGGATCAGTAGTAAATCGTTCAGTCTTGTGAGCCGGTACTACAAGAGCAGTCTGTGACCCCCACTTCTAAAGACACACCTTTAAATCTGCATCCAGAGATGACCGTTTGGGCACAAGAAGCCCCCCATCTTCTGATGATCCACCCTATCATAATCAAGTTCTTTCTCTGCCGCCACCTCACCTTGTCACTTACTGGCTTCCATGATGTGCCAACCTGAGTAACCCTTGCCCAGATAGCAATACTGTTACTTTTGTTGGATGGTATCTTTGTTTGAATGTCAAGGGAATGGCAACAAAGTGTGAGTCTCCTTTAGATGTCAGTCAACAGGCTTTAAGGACCACTCCGACAAAGCCTGGGACAAAGTCCTGGGGACACAGGTGCAAACAGTATGTACACCGTCTGTACGGGCATTACATGGGACTTTTGGTCTAGTTTAGAGCTTCACAAAGCATGTTTGCTTGCCCTGTCATTTGTTTATAGCAACGTGAAGTATGAAACGTAATGAACATGCTTAAGCTGTGTGACATCACACCCAAATCCAGATTTCTAGCTGCTTCTCTTTGAAAACATCCAACATTCTGGAAGAAACAGACATTTCCCATCACATGTCAAACCTTTTAAGTCCCCAGACACAGCACCCACCTTCCTCAGTATGGCCCACTGGCTTTAATTAAGGCAAACTCCCTCTGGCTAGGCATGGTGAGGACCCAAGAGACTAGGAAGTGAAGAGAGCTAAGGATCCATCTCTGGGAGACCAGAGCTAGGGAAGGAGGAGAAAGAATGGTGCTGGTTCCCTTTATGGGCTGTGTTTGTCTCGCCCCCTCCCCTCCCGATTTGTTTGGCTGGACTCGGAAAGGCCTGGAGGGGAGTTCTGATTCCAGCTTGCTCTTTGCACAGCTAATTATTTGGGGCTCCCAGAAGGTTGGCAAGAACAATGACTTCCCCAGCAGTGGCTGTTGGACTAGCTCTGTTCCCGGTTTTTGGCCCTGGGGTCAGAACTCAAGGAAGGGGAGCTATTTGTTTTGGCCTTAAACTAAATCTGCCCAGAGACAGAGACAGATGTTCTGACCTGAGTGCGGGAAGGCTACTATTTCAATGCCGAGTTAAGTTCCCCTCCCTGGGCTTCCCTAGCTCACACCAGAAACACACATTTTTCCCCCGTTCAAACTGTTTGCTTAGGAAAAAGGCATTTCTAGATATTCCAGACATACAAGGCAAGGCATGTAAAAATGCCCAGGCAAGGCATTTTACAAGACAAGGGCTAATTGGGATGGAGCAGCAAAAGTTCATCTGTACAAAATACACTAATAAATGTCTGTAGCTTCACTCTGATAGGGTATCCACAACAGTTTTCTTCAAAAACGGTGGGTTTCTCAGGAGGGAAATCATGCCACTTTGTGCTTTTGAACCAATCACTAACAGGATAGAAAACATTCTAGCTGTCCCAGAGAGACTGTCACCACATGACATTCACCCCCCCCCATCACCAATATGATATCAGATCTGTCCGTTCCACTGTGGAATGCTATGGAGCAGGTTGGCTACAGCAAGCTGTGTCCTGCCTTCTTGCATCTGAATGTGTTTTATTTTCGCTAATTCCATTAGGAACTGTCTGGGTTCTTAGCTAGATAAATCCTGGAGTGACAAGGCAATGCCCATTCTCTGACCACTACTGAAATTTGTTTTTATATCCAATTGTATTGAACATACATAGTTGCTAGGCGCCTCTATGATAATAGCATTGTGGATATCAGGTGAGACAGGTGCCAGAACGGAGCCTAGCAGGGAGGCAGGTGTTAATCAAAAGGTCTCACCAATATCAAACAAATCCTTTGAAAGGTACACAAGGAGAGATCTGTGAAACCAGGAAGATCTATAACAAAATGGTAGCCTAGCTGTAGGTAAAGGATAGCAATGGGGAGGTAGATAATTTGTTCTGGAAGAAATCCACTTATATTTTTATGCAGTGGGAAAATATCATAGATGGAGGCTACTGGAACTGGATGTGCCACAGCCTGTGGTTAGATTGTTCAGTGAGTACAAAGTCTGAGTAGGGTCCCTGATTGCATTGGAATATACAATGAGTTCAGTGAAGAGGGAACACCAGTGCAGACAAAGTAAAACTACACCATCTTCAAGGATTTTGAGCAACAACAAACCACTTAGAGATTTTCTCTTCAGCATGGCATAGTCACAGTAAATAGCTATGATTATATTTATGGGCTCCATTGAACTTGTCTGGTAAGAAAAAATAGGTGTAGAGCAGATGCAGGAGGACCATGCTGTCTAGACCACCAGGACTCCAGTCTTGGGGGTTGGGAATGGTAGCTGGACTTGGATTGTATGCTGCTATTTGTGTTGGAAGAAAGGTGACATATTTGAAAATCTTTTTCCATAGAGTCAAGCTAATGTCCTGGGAGGCTAAAGACTGGTCCTAACTGTAACTCCATGACTTGTAGATGAGAAAAGATGTTAAGGCAAAATAGAGCAGGTAGGACCTGAGAATACCCGTGCTCCCTTGTCTCCATTAGTGGGCACTGCCATGCTCTCCTAATGATTGGGGCCCTACATTTGAATTTACAAATATAGAGAAAAAGCTCTTACAAATGAGACTCAGCAAGAACCTAACCAAATAGGTTGGGAAGAAATTTTCACCAGTGAAAACTGACAAACAAAACAAAACAAAACAAAACCCAGCTATATAAATAGCCTTCAGCTGAAATGGACAATGTTCTGAATTTCCACCTTGGTGTCACTGCTGCTCATTAGGTTGGGTTTTTTGTTTGTTTTTAATATTTTGTCAAAACTATGGGTCAATCCCCTGTGCCATGACAACACATCCTTAGGTTAAGAGTCTTTGTTTCTGCCTCAAGCTGACATGGGCTTGGGCCAGAGGAGAGTAAGCAGCAGCAGAAGAAAAAATATTTATATTCATTCCCCCAGAAGGAGTTAATCAGTGAGTAACAAAAGGACATAACCAGCCTGCAGTGCTTTCCAGGAGTTTATGATTCAAAGTTTCAGGAAAGAACAGAAGGGGTTGGGGTTGCCAGCAGAACTCTGAATGAACACAATTTCTTTTAGAGACTTAATTCGCCTGATGGAGGACACCAAGAGTCACAGTGGTGGGAACTAGTTCTTCCACTTCTTCCACAGAGTGGGTTTCTTGTTCCTCACACATTTGGCCAATCACTACCCATCTGAGACCACACCCATCTCACGTGGTCATTATTCACCAGCAACTACCTGACTTTCTCCTTATTGGTTACTCTGGATTTTTCTGAGCATGGAGAGTGTTAGTGCAAGAGCTGAGGGATAGAGAAGGTACCTTGGGAATGTGAGAAAAGAAATAGGAGGACAAGCTGTTGGCCTCTTGTGAACAGAGAAAACAGTTTCTTTTTAGTTTTGACTAAAAACATCAATGAAAAACTGTGGCACTGGGTACAAGCAGAAAAAATGTTTGCCCATTAATCAATGCAGCCTAGATTAGCTACATGGCTCACCCCCATAGTTTTTAAGAGGCACAAGAAACTAATATTTTGAGGCTTTGCAGTCTTGCCAAATTCAGCTTCCTCAATGTGACACTCCAAGACCAAAGCATGTGTATCCACATTTACAATGTCTAGAAGCACATTACTGAATCATCCAGGATTGAAAATCCCCCCATAATCCGGCATTGGCTTACCTCCCTGGCTTTCCCTCCTTCCAGCTCTTCTTCAAAACTAAGATTGTAGTCATTCTGTTCTTGGAAACCACAAAATATGAAGTTCTACTTCTTCCATGTATGGAAAACACACTGCCATACTGCCCACTCCTACCTGCACCTGCTCAGTCCCATTCATTCCTCTGGCTGTCACCTGAGATGTCTCACCTTGGGATGCTTCCCTTAATCCTGAACAGTCAAGAGTCCCTTTTGAGCTATCAACAGGGCTCTTGATAGCAGGTGCTGATAATTAGACAATGTATACACTATCTAAAACCAACAACTTAGTCTTGTATCAGCCTTGTATTACCAGCCCCCATCCTACTATGAAACACAAAATACCCAGTCAATTTTCACTTCATGAATAAGTAAATACCAATGCCAATTTTCCAGTGTAACTACAATATTTTGAAATATAACAGACCTGTGGTGATATAAAGCAAATACAGGATGAGAAACACAGTGGGAAGGGCAGTCAAAGATCACTTTTGGCTGGGACAGCCAGAACAAGAGTAGAGACTGCCCTTGACAGCATTTATGACACGTGGGCTATTGAGTTATTGTATAAACAACCGTATAACATGATTAGTTCCATTAACAAATGAGGAACCGGATGTTCAAAGAATAAGTAACTAATTGCCAGAAGAGGCAGGATTTGAATTATAATTCCAACTTTTCCAGAAATTGAAAATGAGAATATGGGTATCTTGGGTGAAGTGAAAGTATACAGTGTATGAAAGTGATTCGGGAAACACATGTCCTACTGATTAAAAAGAGACAATCAGGCAATGGAGGGATCAGTGTGTGGGGGGGATCAGTGGGCACCTCTAGAGGATTGCCAGCATCTTGTATCTCAGAAGAAGAAATCAGAGATAAGTGGGTGGTAGTGAGCAAAATGAAGGAATTCACTAAGGAAGCATAGACTATGAAGGGGGAAATGGGTTAGTGCAGAGAAGAAAGATATTCTGAAGCTTGACAACAAATACTGTACAAAGGTCAGAGCTTCTAAGCTATCTTTAGAGGGCTTTCTGGCCTATTTGCATAGTATAAGCTTTCCCAGGACATGCTTGGCTTTATCTAGCTCTACATACAACTTTATTGTTAGATGTGTCATTAGCATCCTGAATCTCCTTCCAGAAGTGTGTATGTGTTTTAGTATCATGAATCACAGGTAACCTTCAATTACTCTAGAGTGCATCTGTAGCGGTGGTTCCAGCAAGTTCTGGTGTGGCTCAGCTCAGGTTTCCAGTCTTCCTTGCCAGCAGGTTCCTCTGATCATTGCTCATAGAGATACAAATGGTCTTTCTATCTTCTTCATTGTTATGGTCCCCACCCCCAACTTTAGAATATCCATTATAAGCTTGCTCATCAGTGTCCTTTGTGATAATGAAAGCCGAAATGAGGAGAACTTATGGAAGTGTCATTTCTAAAATTTTATAGAAGTTTTTTTCCTGTAAGTTGAATCCTAAGTATCTTTAGCTTAAAGTAGTCTTCCACCAACTCCAAGGTTCTGAGGTTGTCTGCACATTATCAGATAGGAGCTTAGTGTCAACTGTCTTTCTCTATAGCACTGATTTGGGGGAATGGAATGAAAGGTGACTTAGACCAGACTGCAAGAAAAGACATCAAATAATCCTGAATAGCTGAGCTGCTATTGGTCAGAAAGGGAAATAAAGTAAAGGTGACATAACATTTTGCTTTCCTCGGATTCCCATTACCATAACAAAGTATGACAACTAAAATTGAGGTTGATTTTTAATCATTTTTTGAACGTTGTGTCCATGGTCAGTTAGGCAATACATCAAATGGGATCACATGGTGGAGAAAAAGGCTCACCACAGAGCCTGGAGTTAGAGAGGGGAAGGGATGAGGTGAAGACTCTACAGTTTCTTTAAGGGTTTGCCCCAGTGTTCACAAAACCTTCCACGGGTTAAAGGCTCCACCACCTCCCAATGGCTCCATGATGGATTCAACTTTTGGCACTTGTGCTTTTGGCAACAGCAAAGATCAAACTAGAACAAGTATTACATCAACATGACAAAAAGCACTCTCAAAACCGATAACACTAACAAAGAACCATCTAGAAGAAACTACAACTTGAAGAGAAAAGCTTTAAAAGTGTAGACAAGACAAGAGTCTTGAGACTTCAGTTTCTTCAATATACAGAAATGTTCTTGGAATGTGGTTTCTTTTTTTTTTTTTTTTTGCTCCTCCAAGGTGTAGCATACAGGAATGAGTTTACTTCCACTGCTGTTATTCATATGCCTCTATGGGAAAACCTTTTTTTTTTTTTTTTTTCATGTGTGGCTTGCCATTGTGATTGTATAAAGCTTGAACTCATGAGAACTTTACTCAGGTGATCTCTCTTAATCCTCAGTTTAAATTGTCTGATGCTCTAAACAAAGTTGGCTGTTTCATGAGACTTTAGGCTGACTAATTTTTAGGCCCCACTCTCCTACACTCACACAGCCAACTAGAAGGTTAACAACATGCATCTGCTACCCCAGAACTGGGTGGGGGTAGAGAGGGAGGAGACAGGCAGAACCTGGGGTGGGTAAGCCAGCCACTCTGGCCAAAATGGCAAAGTATAGGTTCAATGGGAGATCCTGCCTCCAAAAATTAAGGTAAAAAGTCATAGAGGAAGGCATCCAACATTTACTTGTAGCCTTTATACACACACACACACACACACACACACACACACACACACGGTGAGGGAAACTGGCTGAGAGACTATATTTTGCCCAAGACTGTACACTTACTAGCCAGAGACGTGAGCTAACACCTTCTTTTGTTTTAGGCAGAGGGCTGTGATCCAGGTCCTACAATCATTCTGGGTAGGGCTGTAGTGTGGAGTTCAGCAGAGGGAGATTTTAGGACCCAGCAGGAAGAACTTAGTCAAGGGCAAAATAGATTGAGAAGGCAAGTCACCAGATGACCTGCCTCTCAGCAGAAGTTGTGGGGATGGAAGTATTATGTGCCACTTTCACATCTGGAAAAGATTAGGAGGACTCCAGGCAGCACAGGCATGAGTGCCCTCACCACAGGGACCAGGCACAATTGGTAATTTCCCCAGAGGACAGGGTTTTGGATTCCTGTCCATGTTATTATCTCAATGTGCCAGCCGTATCCCCTATAGTAACAAGTGTCACTCTGATGTCTGGGTACTACAAAGCCTTCCTGCCACAGCCCTTGATAGTTGCTTTATTGCCAAATACAGCTCCCATGAAGCTTTGCATAGCCGACAGTGTAATAAACTCATGTCACTCTCTCCTCTCCAGTGTTAGGTGCCATGTATTCAAATATCAATGACACCCAAGGACAGGATTCTGCCTCCTACCCCCATCAAATGAACAGAACATCCTCATATACCAAAGTGTCTACTGTGAATGTTACATGGGTGAAGTGCCTGTCTTGGTAATAATTGGCTTATTATAGCTAAGAAACAATGGACTATTCTAATTTCACATAAGGAACTGAATGTCAGAGAGGGCAAATAGTCACTTGGGGTAAGAAAGAAGTAACCTCTCCTTCCAATTTAATGCTGTATTCTAAAAGAAGAAAAAGAATTTATTTTATCATTTTATAGTATGGGTGTGGGGATGTGTGTGTTCTGGGGGTATGCATGTGAGCACAGATGCCCAAAGAGGACAGCAGTTTAGCATTCCAAGAAGCTGGAGTAATGGGCAGCTGTGAATTGATAAGCATGGGTGCTGGGAACTGAACTGGGGTCCTCTGCAAGAGCAGTAGGGGTACTAACCACTGAACCATCTCTCCAGCCCCTAATAGCAGCTAGTTATTTGATATATTCCACAAGCCCTACTGAGCTACTTTGAAATTTCATATCTATGCTCCTCAGCATCTCAGTCATGCTTCTAGGGACTACAGTATAGTCTTAAAACTTTCAACAGACTTTTAAAACATCCACATCAACATCCCAGCCCTTAAGGATGCCACACGTAACTCATTTGCAAGCACTGGTGTTGTTGCCCCCAGGGTTCTTTATATTAGACCAAATTCAGATACAGACTCTGGGACAGTTCTTGAATAGTCTATGAAAATGAATTGCAGGTAGTCATACAACCCAACATCATCTTTTAAACCCTTTTTTATGAGGCAGATCTAAAGCTGGAAAACCTTTCTTTCACCACAGAGGAAATCTATGCTAAAAAAGAAAAATAAGAACTTTATGAACTATTAAAAAAAATAATGCCATGGAGTTAGGGGAGTTATGGATTAAGTTCTGACCCATTAATTCTTTTATTCCCTGAGTTGGAGCCAGCTGAAGACATGGGGGCCTCTGGCGATGACAGAGATGGTCAGGTCCAGAACAATCAAAAGGAGAGAAGTGGCTGCCAGTGGGAGGGGCAGGCCCACTCCTTGGGATGGCAATTCAGGAAGGACTTGGAATCCCATAATCTCACCTCCCCCAGGTAAGAGAATGGATGACTGGCTCTTCTGGGAGTTCAGTTTCTTCTGGGAGTTCAGTTACTATAAGCAATATCCTGCTTAGGCAGACTTGCTATATTTCCCTTGAAGGAAATTGATTTCTCGATTCTTCCAGTAAATATAATCCCAACTCAGTGCTTTAGGTTTCCTTGGGGCACTACAAGCTGAAATCTAGTCTAAAGTACTGCTAGAGAACTCATGAGATAGTGAAGGAAACAGAAGGCCAAGTACAGAAGCATGTGGACTAGGGACAGTCAAGCTTTGAACTTCCCCAGTGAGAACCACTAAAGGTTTGAGGGATGGCATGTTTTGAGTCTTTGCTGAGTGGGTATGTTTGACAATTTCCATGGGAAATTTATTTTTAAGCATGTGAGGCCTCTGAAAGCATAAATAAAAGATTATAAGAGAAAGAAACACCATGGTTTCTGGTTGTTTAAAAGGCAACTCAACAAGCCTTTACCAGCACAAGGAAAAGGTCAGGATCAATAAAAGGCCTTTCCTTCAGTGGGGGATCTGTTCCACTTTAACACAGATAAATCCTGTGGTAGGCCTCTGGAAGATCAAGGGAACATCAAGCTATGCAGATGATCTGGACTTGTCAGGAAAACAAAACTTGTCCATTTAATACCCAACAGTACCAAAGACAGAGCCACCTTCACTCATCTTTCAACCTTCCTCAGCCCTCTGCATGCTTGTTGTTCAAAGGTTAACTAAAACATCAAAATAAGTCCTCACACAGGAAGATGTTACTCTTCATAAACACAATTGTGTTTTGTTAGTGCCTTTTTAGAAACATGATCTTTTAGTATTTTTATTATCATATTGGTGATGCATAATGATGGGTTTTGTTAAGACTGTCACCATATCTTACTCCTCTTACGTTTCCACTCATTCCCTTCCTCTTTCATGCCTTGCCTTGTTTGCTGTTGTTGTTTTTCGGTGTGTGTGAACCAATGGGTTGCACTTGGAAAGTATGTGGGTGCAGTGCCAGCAGCTACACCACTCAGGAAAATGTGAACTCATCATCTAAAGAGTAAAGCTCACAAAGAAAATCCCAGGAATAGGCAGAGGCTGGGTGGGAAAGCTGGCAGCTACCAAGTCTCTGATAGCAATGGGGGGCTTTACAGACAAAAGACATGTGCTCAAAGATATCTTGGTACAATTCACCATCACCTACCCTTTCTATTTGCATGGTTGCCACTGTAAAGTACTATCTGAACTTCTGTAAAGACAAACTTACTACCCATTGGCAGGTCTACAATGAAAAGCTTTTCATTCGTCTTACATTCTTTGACAAATCTAAGACTTCACTGCACACAGAGACGCTCAACTGTGACCGATAAATCCACAAGCCTAACATCTGGCTGCTGCTGGGACCTCATTTGGATCCAATTCCTCCTCTTCCTGTTTCTCCAGAAGGCCTATCAGAAAGCACAGTTTCCAGGAATACGATTCTAACCCGTAAGTCTGCTTTCCTTTTGAAAAAAAGGAGCAAACCATCTGCCTTCTTAAGCAATTTAAATATTATTAAAAGAGAAACCTTGGCCCCTAGACTGATCATCTCGTCTACACTAGGAAAATCCTCCGAGGCCCTCTCTCTGGATTTCTCTACAACTCGAAAACTCAAGTACTTCCCAGACACCAGGTTATTTGTAAGATGCCAGCTAATACCCAGCTGGTCATAGTTGAATGTGAGGATATAGTGACTTAAGAGCACATGCCTTACCTAAAAGGGACCAGCAAGTCAGCCCCATCCATACCCATTGCTATGTCTCCATTTAAAATACTGAATTTAGAAGGTTAAAAAGTCCACTAATTTGCAGCTCCTATTTCCTACTGAATGCATGACTATTAATGTTCTATGATGCAATGGTAAAAGGTGAGATGTCTCCTATTATACGATCATGAATTCTTAAGGAAACATAACTTCATTAGTAGGTACTTTCAAAATAATGCAGAAGAGCTAGACAGGTAACATACGCCTGGATTTCCACCATTTAGGGAGGCAGAACTGGAAGATGAGTTCAAGTCTGGGGTTGGTTTTTGCAGCAAGTTTGAAACCAGCTTAGGCTACGATATCCTGTCTTATACACAGACATAAACACACAACCCAGACACATAGACACAGACACAGACACAGACACAGACACACACAGACACACACACACACACACACACACACACACACACACACACACACACACACACACGCTCAACAAATGTAAAAGCTTTTAAAGAAATTGAATAGTTCCTAAGCAGAATGATGGGGAGGAAGGCTGTGAAATCCTGTTTTCTGAGCATGTCATAGCTATTGTACTAATGAACTTGAAACAAATGTGGTTGCTTGCATAGGGCCTGCATATAAGGATATAAGGCTGGGCCCTTCAACATCCAGTTATGGATGAGGAAGGGACTCATGGGGTCCCGCCCCCTCCTTCAGGAGCAATAGGCAGTTGATAGCCATTGAGGGATCTGGAGTCATTATCCTCATCAATGTAGCTATTAGTAACCCCCTCTCCATGCTCCAGAAGCTAGCTCCACACTCCTGCTCATGTGGGTGCCCAGATAAACTCAGGAGGTCACAAAATGAAAGCAAAGCAATACAAAAAGATGGGAAAGTGGGCGGAGACTTAGTGGGAGGAACAGTGCTCTGGCAGGAGTGCGAGGCACATGAAGGGCTGTTTGCATGTCATCAGAATGCGTTACATACCTGTGCAAAATTGTCAAAGAAAAATTCACAAAGAAATGACAGTATTCCTGTATTAAACACATAATGCCAAATGAATTTCCACACTGTCATTGAGGTATTCTAATTTTTAAATCAGATCTTAGCAAAAGCTACCAGATCCTAAAAATTCCCTCTCCGTAAATTTCATAATCTTAATTCATGTAAAAGGAGACAACAAGAACAATCCTGGCAGAGAGAATGTATTCCCAAAGTGTTATTATTGCAACTAAAGTGAAAGAAAGAAACCAAGGACAAAACCAGAACTCAGCTGTCTCTTTAGAGAGAAATGCCATTCATGGACCAAAGAATTCTAACCTCTCCTCTGCCATTGGTGTCACTGAACTCCAATTTGCTTCTGCTGGAGACTGGGTTCAGTTTCCTCAAGAGAAGTGTGGACACCAGAGCCTTGCAGCCAGACTCCCAACAACCAGGCATAGACTCCCATTGAAAGCCTAATGCAACAGACTTGGGCCAGGGCACAAATAAGCAGCAGTCATAAAGGTCTGAGGGAGGCTTAAAGCACACTGTGAAGGGAACATAATGACCCCTAAGAAGAATGAGTTACCACCTGTGTGGACACCAACACTTGGAAGTGTGTGATATTATTCTTGATTTTACAGGCGACATGAATCAGTCCGTAAGCTGAATAATTTGTTCACTGACTTACTTAATTTGTGTTTAATGTGAGAGGTAGCTAAACCAAGTGTTGCCTGGCATACAACATACAGTAAATGGAAAACTGACTCTAGACAAGAAAGATAGAGAGGGACTCCCTGAGAGGGTGAAGTTTAAATGATTAGAGTTAGCACTGAAGAAGCAAACAGGCAGGGAGAGACTTCAAGAGCCACTATTCTGGCATAAGACAGGAGTCTGAAAGCCATCGAGGCAATGAACATCATCCCTTCTGAGAAGCACAAGCCCTTGTGAGTGGGCATGGCAAGCCCAGGACAGGTAGGAGGGATTGGCTCAGTAGCAGATTCTAGCTGGCCAAACCTGTGAAGGATGGAAGTGCCACATAGCAGGTATGGATTTTCTTTCAAGTGTAGCAGACAGCTGTGGAATGGTTTGATCCTGGAGCAGGGGGCTACGCAAAACCAGTTGATGGTTCCTTTTGGCTACCGTGTGCACACCAGACAAGAGGGGAGTGAGTGTAGGAGCAAGGGGCACCTCTTGCAGTGTGGGAGAAGATGCTTGGCTGCTGTGCAGGACACCTGCCATTTGCCCTCCAGCCCCATTTTCCTAACTTGCATTTGCCTCAGAGACTAACTGACACTCCTTCAACCCAGAACTCCCTGCTTTTAGTCCTGTTCACTCTGTGGGCATTTAGGGGGAAGGACACTCAATCCCAACTCTCACCAGGCTCTTAAGGACTTAGAACCTGATGACAGAAGTTTTTTAGCAAGGTCATGGCAGGTGGCCCCCATCACAAGGTCTCAACCAGGAGGCCTCCCCCTGTAGCTTTTCTCAGGATTCCAAAAACCTTTCCTCCCTATTCACCTTTAGGCCTCAGGGAATCTTATAGAAGGTTGCTACCAGCCTCCAGGTACTATGTTGTGCCTTGTGGTGTGAAAACAAACCTTTATTAAATCTAATTAAAGACTCAATTTGTGTATGTCATCTGTTTCCTGTAGTGCAAAAAGAAAGGAGAAAAGTTTAATATTGAAGAGTTCACGGACTCTGATCCCTAACTAATTTCTTCTGCGAAGGCTTCCTGCTCCTGATTTGATGATCATAAACCCCCAATGAGTTCACATTCCTGTATCATTTGGGGATAGCCAACACTATGAATTGATCAAAGATGTAAAAAGCCAAATGACAGATTGAAGACTCAGAAAACAAGAATTCACTGCCATCTGCTGTATGTGACTATGGCCGAAGAAGTGACAGCTACTACTTAAACACTTAGATATCTGGCTGTCATCATTTACTTAACCAATGAGTATTGAGTGCTCACTACTTGGATGGTACAGTGGTTTGAATAGGTATGGCCCCCATAGACTCATATGTGGGAATATGTGACCCATAGGTAGTGGTACTATTGGCCTTGCTGGAGTAGAGGTGGCCTTGTTAGGGGAAGCTTCTCACTGTGGGGGCAGGCTCTGAGGTCTCATATAGGTTCAAGTTATGACCATCAAACTTTTGTGGCTGCCTGTGGATCAAGCTGTAGATTCTTAGCTCATTCTCCAGCTCCATGTCTGCCTGCATGCCACCATGTCCCACTATGATGATAATGGACTAAAGCTCTGAAACTGTAAGCCAGCCTCAATTGAATGTTTTCCTTTATAAGAGTCATCATGGTCATGATGTCTCTTTGCAGCAATAAAACCCTAAGACATATATTTTATAGACTAGACCTAGAACTCCCATTCTAGAAGAGTGGGAAACTAAGTCAACAGTATCTCAGTATCTTTCAGGCTTACCTAAACAAATAAAGGGTATATGAAAGAGAAAGCCTTTGCTTGTTCTGTAGGGTTGGAGCAAAGGAGCAAGGCCCAATGACAGCCAGGAGGGAGGAGAGAGCAGGATCTTTGAGACTTCTGAATGACAAGAAAGGCCTGAGCAGAGAGCCAGAGAGCACTGGGAAGCCTCTGCATTCAGAGGGAAAGGGTAGCAGACCTTCAGCTTCTGCAGAACTCCAGATTGCATTGAGACAAGAAGTCCTAGGGTTCTTAGTCTAGTAGTCCCCTGGGTCTGTTTAGTTTTAAGAGGGTCATTCAAGTGGCTGATATGTTTGCTATAGTTTGGATTGTAAATGTTCCCTAAAGACCCAGTGTGTTAAGTGCTTTGTGCCCAGCCCATGATTGTGTCGGGAGGTTCCAGGAACCTTAAGAAATAGAGCCTAGTGAGAGTTCTTAGGTCATTGGAGAGCACTGAGGGGACTGTGGGACCCCAGCCTCTTCTCCTCTCCCTTTCTCTTTTACATCTCACTATGAGGTGACTAATCATCTTTAAAATGTACTCCCTATTGCTATGATGTCAAGGTCCATTTCATGAATAAACCATAGAAACTACAAACCTATCCAACTACCTTTTAAAACTTGATTCTATCCGGTATTTTGTTAAAGGCAACAGAAAATTAACTACCACAATGATGCAAATGGTCAGGAAGAAAACAAGAAAAATTCTTACTTGGTCAAAGTCTAGAGCACAAGTGTGGCTTGGGTCAGGGAGTAGCTTCTCATTGCTGAGACATTGATACACCCAAGGAGAACTGTGGAGCCTGGAATGTATAAATCAGATTCGAGAGCTGAGAGATGGAGGTACAAACCTGAGGTGAGATTTGAGAAGTATCTGTTTTCAGCTCTGAGGGATGAATGAGAAAGGTTAGGGAGGGAGGACAAAGAGAAAACCAGCTCTGACAATGGAAACTGAGTCACTGTGGCTGGCATGTTGACAAGAGAGGACAAAAAGTAATGGCTGGTATGATAGGAAGAAAACTGAGAGATGTGGTGTTCCCAAAGCCAGAGGAAACTGTGCTAGGAAGACGGTGATCACCTGTCACTGTTAGAATTGTTGCTAGATCCTGTGAGAACAGAACTTTTATGGTGGAAGCTTCACCCCAGTCCCTGGTATCTATATACCCAAAGAGTCTGGAATGTTATGGCGGAAGTTCCACCCTAGCCTCCCTCCCCTGTCTCCCTCCAAACCCTGCTGCATCTCAGAAACCCCACCAAATGATGACCCCCCCAGAGATGCTCAAGACCACTCCCACAGGGTATTTAAACTGCCACCCCCCCAAAATAGACATGTGGTTTTCTGCTCTCTCTTTCCCATTTTCTCTCTGGGGACTGGAAAGCTATCCAGGAGCGTTGTATCCATTAAATGTGGGCTTTTCCACTTTGGATTGATTTGGTCTGATTTGGATTGCTGCATTGCTAGAGAAGCTTATCAGGGTGTAGAAACTCTTCAAGAACCTGGAGAAAACAGACTTGGTAACAGTCACCGACCCAGGTGAACGTTAAAAAAGTGCATGAAGACAATGAGGACTCAGAAAATCCTCTGTCTCTCTTTGCTCTTATAGGCATCACATAGGCTACCACACACAACCACCAGCTGGAGCCCAGCTGGTTCAGGAAAAGTACCTTCTAGAAAGCAAAGGGGATAGGGCCAGGGAACCATAAAAGTTCACAGGGTACAGGCTGTAGTGACAGGCAAGCTAGGGAAGCCTGAAGACAGCCTTCTGCCTGCTTTTCCCCCTGCAAAGTCAGACGTGAAGTCATTCACATAGTAAGAACCAGTGAGTAGCTGTTTAATGCCTGAGTGAAAAGAGAGTGGGGAGTCATCATGGGGGATGGAAGAGAGTGGGGAATCATGGGGGATGGAAGAGAGTGGGGAATCATGGGGGATGGAAGAGAGTGGGGAATCATGGGGGATGGAAGAGAGTAGGGAATCATGGGGGATGGAAGAGAGTGGGGAATCATGGGAGAAGGAAGAGAGTGGGGAATCAGGGGGGATGGAAGAGAGTGGGGAGTCATGGGGGATGGAAGAGAGTGGGGAGTCATGGAGGACAAGACCACTGGGCAGCATTTGGACCTAAATTGGCCTTGGTAGAAAATCCGAAAAGATAGTAGTCTGCACAAATGACTACTTTTAATTTAAAGTGATAGAAAACCTGCTTATCCATGTAAGGGAAGTCCGGGCTGAATGGACACTTCCAGAGGGGAGGAGGTGAAGCCCAAACTTCACACTGGGTAGTGTTCATCTCCAGTCACCATGGAAGGAATCTGTTCCAACCTGAGTGCAGAGAAGGTGGTGGCTTTGACTGCAGGCAAAGCAAGCTCAAGGAAATGTAGATGTCCCTGCAGTCCCCAATAGGAGGGAGAGAAACAACACAACAACATTCAAATCTATGGAAATGATCTTGATTTTAAATTCTTTCTCATTTGGCATTTGAGGCTCAGAGAATGTAAAAAATAGATTTGAAACCCCACCTTAAAAAGCTCTTTTGTAAATTATTTCTGGTACGTAAAAGCCCAGCTCCTAGGTAGAACTGAGGGGGGAAAGACAAATGACCCCTGGCATTAAAATTTAAAATATCCCACATGCAAATCCACCTGCCCTCCATCCTTTTGTAATGCAATAACCAGTGACAATTAGAATTGCAAAAATGCTAAAAAGCCCATGGAAATTATACAACAAAGTCATTTCACAGTGATATTGAGGCAGGAATATGAAATGAGTACAGGGAAACACAGAGACACACACTGATGCCAGAGACTTTGGGGCAGTGTGATTATGTGCATATGTGCATGAGGAAGCCAGAGGATAGAACTGGATTTTCTTCCTTTGCTTCTTCCTGAGCAAAACTTAAAAAAAAAGATACTATTCACTCTGGCTGCATTTCAATAATAATAATAATGACATAGTTCTTATTCTACTTAAAAATGATTTTCACTAAGTAGCTTTTGAATATTTACTTATAACTAGGAAGATCTTCCAAATGCCTGCCTGGTTGTTAAAAACGAAGCAAGTATCAACAAGGACTTTCCAGGACTCTCTGATAACCATTTTTTTTCAGTTATTTCTTTAGTTTCTAGACACTACAGAATTCCAGTGAGCTTTCTCCTCTCCTCTGTTCTCCTCTGTTCTCCTCTGCTCTCCTCTGCTCTCCTCTGTTCTCCTCTCCTCTCCTCTCCTCTCCTCTCCTCCTCTGTTCTATTCCCCCTTCTCCCTCCCTTCCCCTCCCCCCTCTCCATCTCCCTTTCTGGGTTTCAGGGAACACTTAAACTGTGACCATGCTCAGGAATAGCACTGTTTTCATGTCCTCCACATAAAACACATTAAATAATGTAAATATGTTTGGAAAAACCATTTGGACAAATATCAGGAACACAAACAGTAAAGCCTGAACCTCCTACTCTTCACACCTTATGTGCTTTGAATGAGAATGGCTCCATAGGCTCATATATTTACATGCTTGTTCTACAGTTGAACATTTTGGAGAGAATTAAGAGGCCTGGCCTTGTTAGAGGAGATGTATCACTGCAGGTGGGCTTTGAAGTTTCTCATGGCTATTGTCTGGGAACCCCAGAATGATCCAGGCCAGAGCCCATCAATCATCCTGGCCAGTACTTAGTTAAAGATTGTTTCAAATTTAGCTCAAAATTGTGGAACTGGTTTTTCCTATGCTGAATCTCAGGATTAACATCATGTCCAAAGTGGTTACTACAAATGGAAATCCATTTGAGGGTAGATGCCCTCCCTGTATTAGTGGTGAGCATTTTGTTGTGATGTAAAAGTGAGCAGTGGGCATCAGTTTTAATTCTTAATGGTGTCCCCCACTTCTTTTGCAGTGGCCTTGAGAAACATACTTAGCTTTACAGACTTCTGTGCACGTAGGCATGATCAAAAGGGCAACTGAGCAATAAGACCCCAAAGAAATGGCTAGATGAGGCTTCTAAAAACAGGAAAGGCTCAATCAACATAGACTTTATAGTTTTCTTTTTCCTTTGTCATTTACTTTACTGGAAGGTCTTGGTAGGATGGAGGGTGGGGATTCCATCTCGTAACTGAGAGGATGGGAGACTGGACAAAGACTAGGTGTAAAACAGCGGTGATGGAAGGAGCTGGTCCTGTTGGAGATTTGCACTTGTTAAAATCTCTTGAGAACAATGCAGTCTCTTTTGGAAGTGTGGTGGTTAATACAGCATCAGCATGCATAGATGACTTGTGATGGCTGATTTTATATGAACATACTAGGGCATGGTATCCAGATATTTAGTCAGTCCTATCTGGGTGATGCTATAAAGTTTTTGTCTTGATTTTGAAATGAAACCAACAATTAAAGTGGAAGCCATAGAAAGCTAATTACTACTCCATGTTAGTGGACCTTTCTCCAATGTATTAAAAGACCTTAACAAAAAGTCTGGCTTCTCCATGTGCAACGGAATTGTGCAATCAAATAGCCACCTGAGCTTTCCCAGTCTCCATTCTGATGTCTTGCCCTATACACTTTAGTTTTGCAATCCTCTACAGCAACGCAGTGAATTTCTTAAGCCCCCTTCCCCCTTCAGTCTCCATCTCCCCCAACTGTTGGGTTTCTCTGGAGAACCTGGCTGTACTACATGGCTCTGACTGGGCTTCTGTTCACTGCAAATGAATGTGATCCTCCAAGGAGCATCCAAGATCTTCCCCTGTTAGCTGGATAACTGCCCATGCCTGTGTGACCCCCCAGCCTCCATTTCTGGAAAAAAAAAAAAAACGATACTATGAGTAATACTGACACATAGACTGTCAGAAAAGCTGGGTGAGGATACCTGTACAAAAGTGCTACTGATGTAAGCTAACTCAATTGTCATGATAGATCACAGGGCCACCATATAAGAAAAGCACAATAGCTTTTTCTTCAGTTATAATTATTCTTCTGTCATAGTTGCATTCATTTAAGATAACAATTTCCTTTAAAACTGACCACTCAAAGACATTACTGAGTACTTGAAAGTTCAGAAAAGAATAATAAAACACTCAGCTGCCTGAAACTGGAACTGCTGCTGTCTATTTGGAACTCATTTATTGAGGCATTATGTACCAGGCAAAGCAGAACACAAGCTCTGTTTCTTTAAATGGGATATTGCTATATAAACCCACCTTACATTCCTAAGCTCTGGATCCTCCTGCCTGAGCTCCCCAAGTGCTGATGCTACAGTCCTGCAGACTGCACAACTGACGCCATGATGGAAGTACCACTCAGGCCTTAGAACACAGCACTTCTGCAGCAACACCTGCCAAAAGGAGACCAAAGACCTAATCTACCATTGTCTATAGTTCTGGAAAAGCTGAAAGTCTCTAAATGTGCTAAGCTTGCCTTTTGAGTTTTGTAGTTCTATGTCTTGATAACTGAGGTGTGTCAACCCAGGATGTGGGTTTGAGAAAGGCCTGGAATTTTATGCAGTTCCTGAATGCTCAGTGTAGTTGCTAGTCAGCTAATACAGAATTTCTATTGGCTTGAATCTGTGTCAAAGTGGTCTTCTCTAGTGGGTACACCAAACACTGGGGTTATAAGTGTGCCCCCTTGCCCAACTATGCAGTGCAATGCAACACATCATCTCTACCTTGTGGGTGTCTGTGATATTCTAGTGCCTGTGTTGGTTAATTATTGTTGTGACAAAATACTAGACATAAGCAACTTTAAAGTAGTGAGAGGTTTATTCTGGCTCACACTTTAACAGTCCATCATGACAAGGAAGGCATGACCACTGGAATGGGTAGGTCTGTAACAGAAGGAGCTTGAGGCATGGGATCAAGAGGCAGACACCTCAGATGTAATTAAGACCAGGCCAGATGGAATCACAACCCCAAGGGGCCTAATTTTCTAAATAATCTGAATCCTCATAAAACATCAACACCCATTGGAAACTATAGTGTTCAAATACAGAAGCCTGTGGGGGAACATTTGACATCCAAACTTTAACAGTTCAAAACTTGTAGATGACAAAATTACAGATTAGAGAATGTAAATAACTGCCCTCAGGACACAATGACAGTCATGAATCAAGCTTGGGTTTGAATGATGTGCATTTAGCCACCCCAATAGCAAGTGATTGGCTATGTGTTTGGCCAACACATTTGCTAGTACAGAAGTGGTATCTGATCAGGAGTGTGGGTATAACAGCATGTGCACACTGCTCAGCATACAAACAAGTTCAGATTACCTTGTTCAGATCAGTACTTGAAGTGGAAGCCTGTCCCACATTAGCTACTCCCTTCACTTCAGATGGAGATATCCCTGGTAGGTCCCCTGAAATCCCCCGAAGTTAACACTGGTTCATCCTTTTGAAACTGCCTATATACTGTGATCACATTTTCTCTCTGTGTAACCCTTGACATTAAGAAGGGCAATACTATTAACTTCATTTCACAGGCAAAGGAAGTGAGCTCTGGAGAGGTTAAGTAAGTTGTCCAAGGTCACACAGCAAACTAATGGGGGACATGGAAAGCCCATGTCCCAACTGCCCCACTCAGTGCCTCCCATTTGCCATCATGGTGTACTCCCTCACTTCTCATTCACACCACTCCTGAGGGGCTGCTGTTGATGAGGTATGCTACCAGTCCCTCAACATGAAACTGTCCTATCTGGGTAGGATAATGGACATGCATAAACATGCTTGCAAACAGATGGGCACACACACAGTCTACTATAACTGCATCTGCCAAAACATTTTATATAGCCCAGTAAAGGATGGAGAAAAACTCCCAGGTTGTCTTTCAGGAACGGTGCCTAGGGGGTCAATTTCATCATGAAGTAGATCCATGGGTATGCTAGTGTTTTAGTGAGTAGGCTGCAGGATCAAAACTCTCACTGTCCATTGCTGTTGAATAGTGACAATGCAAACCACAGTGGCCAAGAATACTAGCCAAGGAAGACCAGAGGCCAAAGGTCCATCTCGGCCCTTATAAAACTAATTCTAAATTTCAGCATATGAACCACACTTTCTGTGAACAGAGATTATCATATGGACAATGCATCCTGCTAAATGAGTTTGTAGCAGTATTTAAAACAGAGAGTCAAATTTCATCTAAACATCTGGGGCCTGTCTGTTCTGGCTGGAAAGTAAGAAAATAAGAGAGAAAATTCAAGAGAAAGTAGACAAAGAATTTTAAACAAATATGCTTTTCACTAAAAATTTGCCCTGTTGTACAGAGTGCATATAAACCAGGATTTAGAATGCTCTCTGCATTCTAACTTAGAGGCACAAAAATAAGAGAAAACATGAAAGGGAGAACTTTGTTCTTAGTGTAAATAAAACATCATCAAATGACCCTAGTCTCACAGCTGCCTTCTTGAACATTCTTGATATGGCTGACAGCTGCTTCACAAAGCTACTCCTCCTGGCTCTGGCCCAAGCCCTCTAATGCCAGATCTGAGAGGCCTGCCTCACTCATTCTCTTCAGTTTTCAAGTCTTTATTATATGCTTTAGTGCAGCTTCCTGATTCTTCACTGTCTTTCCTGCTTTCGTTCATTTTGAAGGGGCTGGGAAATGTAACCAAGAAGCACAAAGACTAGGAAAATGTTAAAGATCATGGATATTCATATAACAATAATTTAATCCTGGAACACATTAACAGAGGTTTTTGCCTTAAGATTCTATTGTGTCGAAGAATGTAGACACTGTCATTGAGTACAGGAGTGTTTGTAAATGGTAGTCCTGGGATTCAAAGCAAGGATGGTGATAGAAATCTTGGTCTTCCCACACTGATGTGATGAAATGAACTAGGCCTAAAAAAGGGCCTTTCCCCACTTGTTGTGATTACGTTCATGGGTGTGACCATGCACAAGTGTGTTGCCTATATTCATGTCAGCTTGACAAAATGATAGTCATCTGAGAGGAGGAAGCCTCAATTGAGAAGATACCTCCATGAGAGTGGGCTTCAGGAAGGCCTGTACAGCATTTTCTTAACTAGCGATTGATGTGGGAGGGCCCTGCCCATTGTGGGTGGTGCCGTCCCTGGGCTGGTAGGGCTGGGGCCTCTAAGAAAGCAGGCTGCACAAGCCATAGGAAGCAAGCCAATAAGCAGCATGCCTTCATGGCCTCTTCATCAGCTCCTCTCCCCAGGTTCCTGTCTTGAGGTCCTGTCCTGACTTTCTTCAATGATGGGCTGTGATGTGGAAGTATAATCCTTCCCCGGCTTGCTTTTGGTCATGGTGTTTCATCACAGCATTGGTAACCCCAATTAAGACAACCTGGTACTGAGCCAAACAGTAAAAAGACAGAAATTATTAGAATAATGTCATAGCTCTCACAGAGGTAAGTATAATACAGTTTCTCAAACTGTTCTTTGGAGCACAAGGGAATTTCATGAGAAATTTCTATAGCATGAATACTGTTAAAAATTTCACATGTTCAATATTCTTTTGGATATCTCTCATGTTCCTTGTACTCCTCGATTAAATAAACCTCTTCACTGTACTTTTAGCATTTCCCAGGTTATTTTACTCCCTTGCCTGAGAGAACATGTATCTCAGACTGAGTCTGTAAGTGCTGATAGGAAGATACTCTGTCTTTGCTTTAATAGATTGGAACTCAGACTGGGACAGAACACAGAAGCCCTACACAGGTTCAAATCAGGTAAAATCCCAGCACACAGAGAAAACAGACAAGTCCCATCATGAACCAAGAAGCTATTTGTAATTGGTATCTTCGGGAAAGGCAAAATCAGTTTTCTCCAATGGAGTGTCACTGGGTAAATAAAAAATAATCTAGGGCAGGCCTCATGACCAGAAATAGTTCACCAACACAAAAGAGACTTTTTTTTGTATCCTATTTATTTTTGTTTGATTTGGTATTTTCTCTCTTTTTGGGAGTTTATTTTGTTTATTTTGCTTTTTGTTTTATTTTATTTTAATTTTTGAGATAGAGGATGAAAGAAATATGACATTGAGTCAGGGAGATTAGGGAGGAGTTAGGGAAGGGGTAGAATATGATTGAAATAGATTATATGAAATTGCATTAATAGTAATAAAAGAAAATAAATTAAAAGAGAAACAAGATTTAAAAAGGGATAATGGAAGTATTTTCCTGTAAGCTAAACAACAATATTTCATCTAAAATGAAGTGAATGTGTGTTGTCTCCTTTACAATTTATGAAAGCGAAGAGAATATTGAAGATGCCACAGTGATCATATACTGGGAGTTTGTCTCTATCAGGCAGCTTATGGTATTAGCCACAATGTTTATTTAATCATGACAACAATCTTGGTATCATTTCGATCTTAAGTGTCTCTCAAAGGCCTGTATGCTAACGGATTGAGGGCAAGTAAACCTATGGTGCCACTGGGAGGCAGAGGATCTTTAAGATGTGGCACCTACTGGAAGAACTCCAAGTCTCTAGGCACCTTCATGGGGATGGATATTAGAACCTCAGAAGACTCAATGTGAGCACTTCCTCCCCTCCCCCTGCCATGGGAGCCTGCTTTCTAGAGGCCCAAAGACAACAGGGATAAGTGGTCTTGGACTGTCTGGGACCTCAACAATTTATAAGCCTGAACAAGTCTTCTCTCTCTGTAAGTTGTTTATCCCAGGGATTCTGTCATGGGGAAAGAAACTGAATAATAGCACCTATTTTAGAAGCCCTTATTGAGGAATTGAAGTCTCTGATCATGTACTTGGTAAACAGATTCTAAACTAGGTTCTATGACTGAAAGCTTAGTGGCCCCAATCCCATATATACAGCCAAGAGACATTGTTAAGCGCACAGGAAGAGGGAAAGGCACATAAGATGTTAGTCAGTAGAGAAGCAGATGATTAAAAAATCTGGCATGTATATATGCTCGATGATTAGATGGTGACTAAAGTGTTTGGCAGAATGAAAAGAAGAGGAGAAATGCAGAAAGATCTAGATGAGATTTACAGCAAAGCTGTGGCAAAGGGAGGAAGGAAGGATGGATGGATGGAGGAAGGAAGGGAGGGAGGGATGGAGGGAGTGAGGGAGGGAGGAAGGGAGGGAGGAAAAGGCTTGTGCTTATGGATTTCTTTCTGCCCTGCCTCTGCTAGGACCTGGGATGTTTTATTCCCCTTAATGGCCCCCACAGAAGTGATGCTGTTTTCTCACCAGGCCAGTTGGCATTGCAGTTTTGTACATTGTTCTCAGCATCATAGCCTCAGGCATGTTTCTCAGGGGCAACCTATGCACAGTTCCTTGAAATGCCTCATATCCTTTAATAAACTTCTTTGCTCTTTTTACAAGTAGAACCCATTCTACTGTTTATGAACAATACTGCTGACCATATCTTCCTGCTCCCTCTTCCAATGTCCAGGCAAGAAACTGTTTGGGCCATTTGTAACCTAACCATTCTCTTCAGAAAACTCCAATCCAGCAATGATTTTCTGTGGATTAATCAAATGAGCACCTTTTCCCTCCAAGCCTCGGGGAAGGATGGAATGTGCTCTTGCTCCAGGATTCTACCTGCATTCCTTTTCCAACTCAATCATTTTCCTTAGCCTAAGGCTGGCTTACTAATTGCATGAAATATATTTTGCTGTGGGTTAGTCAAAAGCCTCACTCTTCATCTATTTTTCAAGATAGAAACATGTCATAGGACCCTAGGGCTTTGTCTGCAATATGTGTGTGTCTGTCCTGTTCTCCGGCAATAGTTTTTATTCTCCTAATTCCTTGTCTTTTTCTTTTTTTCTTTTTGCCTCCCTCCTTTCTCTTCTCCCTCCTTCCCTTCCTCCCTCCCTCCCTTCTCCCTCCCTCCCTCCTCCCTTCCTTTTTTTTCCCTGAGTTTCACGGGGCATAGCACTGTGGTCTTGTTAGCAAGCTTCACAAATATGTCATAAACCTGCCAGAGTTATTTCAAGGCAGGACTGAGCAGTGTGCATATGAAAATGTTCTGTGTCCATGCCCAAAGTTGGCCGGAAGCTACAAAAGTCAAGCAAATGTTGTCCAGAGGATATCTCCCTAGAGGAAGTGTCTTCCTTTGCTTCCAGTATAAACTTAGCTGGTTCACTGAGGAGTACTGCTTAAAAAGTGCCAGAGGAGGGCTGGAGAGATGCTCAGTGGATAGAGGATGTGGATCTGCCTTGTGAACTCCAGCACCCATACAGAAGCCAGGACTGGCCATACATGCCTGCAACCTCTGCAGTGGGAGAGTGTGTGTGGAAGACAAAAGGGTTATCAGCACTTGCTGGGCAGTTATCTGTTAGCTGAAAGACAGCGAGCTCTAGATCTGTCACAAGAGGGTGAGTCCATGTGACAGAGAGGGACACTTGGTGTCCTCCTCTGGACTCACAAAGTGCTAGAGGAAACTGGTTCAATAGTCATCTTATAGAAGGAAATCAGCAATTTTTTTGACGTAATAATTTAAAAAGATTTGGATCCAGTGTGCAAATTCCCACAGAGCCCCACTTAGTTAGCTTCAGTTATTCAGTGCAAACATAGTTACACATCGGCTGCTGCTTCCAGTTTCCCTTAATGCTAAGGATTTATTTCTTATGCACAATTGTTGCTTTTTATCAAATTGGAATATTTTTGGTTTTGGTTTTCTTTAACCACATTTCCTTTTCAACTTTGCACTAAACTAAGGTGTCCCAAAGCTGAAAATCTCCAGATATGATTTTGACTTTCTCCTGCAGGAAACTCATAGGTCTGCCCAATTCAGCCAACAGCCGATTAGCCATGACTCTGTGACACATGCTTACCGTTATTCGGCAGGGAGACAACACAAGTGGCATGCCATGATTTACAAGAATTTATGTTCCAACCCATATTAAACCATAAAGTATCTAGAGCATTCTGTCTATGGGCCTGAAAACTTAAGTTTCTGTGCGGCTTGCAGCCGCAGGCCTCTATGAGCCCACAGCCCTTGGTTAATAAAACAATACCAAGAACTATGTAGATCATTCCTGAGGTAGAACCTAAGTTCTCAGATGACGAAGCAGAGGCACCTTGTTCCTCTCATCTTTAGTATTTATTTCTTGGTTTTGACACTGTGGAGACATAACAGTAAGGCACTTGCCTTGCAAGCATGAAGCAGACATGAGTTTGATCCCCAAATGCATGTAACGCTATCAGGTGTGGTTATATGTGCTTGAGATGCCAAGGATGGGGAAGTGCCAATCAGAACTGTCCCTGGTGTTTGCTGGCCAGGCCAGTCTAAACTGGTGAGCTCCAGGCCAATGAGAGACCCTGTTTCAAATGAGGTAGACAAATATTTCTCAGGATGCCACCAGAAGCTGTGCTTCAAGCTCCACACAAAGGCACACATGTTGATGGATCTGCATACACAAAAACATACATGGTACATATACACATACATACACATAGGTACATGGAAAGAGAAAGTTATGTATGAAGTTGGTTGGGAAAATTCAGAATAGAGGGGATAAACTTTATTTAACATTTCAGGAACTAGAAGTGAAGTTTGAATCTGCATCATGATGGTTAAAATCAAAGACAAGTCAAAACCCGGTAATTAACCCAAGGTCAAAGCCAAGAAGATCTATTTATTAGTGCCCTCTCTAGCTCTGTGTCCAATTAAGTCCCAACATTTCCCTAGACTCTTTCCTTCTGGCCATATGGGTATTTAATACCTGTCACTGCAATTTTCCCGATTGCTAATGAAGCGCTCCTTGTTCATTCCATTAGTCTCTATCATCACTAGATTAAGTCTTTCTCCCTGGTGCTTTCTCCCTAGCAACCAGTCTGGGCCACTGAAGCATCTCTGTTTTTCCCTGGGTTTTATCTCTTAGATCCCAGTGACCATTTGGTACTTTTTCTTTTTCTTTTTTTTTTTCTCATAAATCAAACCAATTCAGCATCTTGTAAGCAACCAGGCAACTGCTTTAAGGCTTGAGTTGAGCCTGAACATCTTATCGAGCTATCTAATTAAGCTGTGATACCATCACTCTTCTAGTTTACAAGATAATCATCTGATTCCTTTTGTTAAACTGTTCACCCTTCGGCTTTCTGGTCTATTCACTTGGGAACTAGATTATAGCAGCCAGGCTCCAGCCACAAAGGAGCAGCTGTGGCTTGTTACAAGCTTAATTAATGACCCACAATGCCAGTCCAGTCCCAGGCTTAATGCTATCTCCTGCCACAAACCTGCTCTACCAAGTTGCCTCCAGTAACTTTCTCAATTCTTGTTTGTCCAGAAGTTTCTAAGCTTCTCCCTGCTATACAATTAAACATTAGCATGGGATGTGGCTATTTCATTGCAACAAATTATAAAATTTTCAGACCATATTTATGTTTTAACATGTTTGGTGAAGGGGTTTAAGGAAGATTTGAAAATAGTGAAGTTATGTTCATGATAACGTCATAATAATTCAGAGTCCATATTGTAAAATCTCATACACCTTACTAAATTTCATTCTTAAGAGGGCTGTACTGTACAGAAAATATTACCTTGCCATTGAAAGCACCCAGGTTTCCCGAACTGCATCAGTGAAGACCATGCCCATGAAACTGTTTCAATCCAAGTCTTTCCATATTATTTTACTTTAAAAAGCACATTTAAGTATGATCAGCATTTGAGTTGAACACAGGTTATATGGCTGGAAAACCTCTTCTCTAGGAAAGGGACAAGGCTCAGAACAAGCATGGTGGGAATTACTGAAAAGGCAGGTACTGCATCTCGGGCACCTAGGGACTAATATTGACTTCAAATATGTGTGTGTGTGTGTGTGTGTGTGTGTGTGTGTGTGTGTGTGTGGTGTGTGTGTTGTTGTTGTTGTTGTTGTGTGGTTTTCCTGAAACTAATAACTCATTCTGTAGACCAGGCTGGGTTTAAACTCACAGAGATCTGTCTGCCTCTGCCTCCCATGTGCTGGGATAAAGGTGTGTGCCACAACTGCCTGGCCCAAATATGCTCTTACCCAGGAGGGGGAAAGCCTAAACACTGAGAAATGTGTACATGAGCTTATTGTCTTCAGTTTCAAACTTCAGAGCCCTATACAAGCACTCACTCCTTTTATCCCTTCACTAGTGAGTTTACCATGCACCAATCAGTATATAACATCAGTTAAACAAGGCAGAAGAATGGAAAATGGCTTACATCATACCAGGGTGATACCCAGGAAGACATTCTGGATCAAAAGGGAAAGAAATCACTGAAACTGTAGAACAAACATCCTATCAAGTCCTAAGAAAGCACAAGTTACCATGTGGGTTCCTAAGAACTTTCCAGAAAGAGTGAGATCACTGAAGGTGGAGCTTCCAGTGAACTTTTGGAAATCACATGACAGAACAAAAAAGTAAGTTTAGGAAGTGCCCAAGATGTGAGAAACAGGAAGGAAGGTTGAAAACAGAATGGAGAAGCAGCAGGTGGGAAGATAACAGGAAGGGAGAAGCAGGAACCTGGGGCTGCAGCTCAATAGCAGAACATTTGTCTTGCATGTGAGAGGCAAGCTAGGTGATAAACCATACCATGTTAAAATAAAGCAGGACAAAAATAGAATCAGGGGCTGGGAGAGATCTCAGAAGAAGGGTGAACATGCTAATTCTGCAGAGAACCCAGGGTGAATTCCCAGTGCATTGTCTGTACTTTCAGTTCTCATGCCTTCTCCGGGCCTCCTTGGACACAGGGTATGCACCAGTGCATTTACATACATGCAGGCAGGCACACAATTTTATGAAAACAGAGGTCACAGTGGCCTGTCGTGTGGTGGACCCATGACCCACAGAAGTCCATGAGCCCATCTCCTGTGTCTCAGTCATATAACACAGCACTAAGCCCCACATGGAGAAACGCCTCCTTGATTTATTCTACAATAGTCACTGTCCTGAACAAGCTGGGGACCATGCAAGGGTCACATTCCCTGCTGTCACTTAGCTCTTCCTGTGTCTAAAAATGACCTTCTGTGTCCTATCAGCTTTACCCCATAGAAAAGCACATTGACTGGGTAATTCCCCAGGCCAGGAGACAGGATTGGAAAAATGACATGAAAACAGGGTCCTATCTGCCTATTCCTCCAGCCTGGTCCTTGAGATTGTGTGGTTGTAAAGGAGCATGGTAGGCAACATGGGACCCCAGCCCTGTGTAACAGTATGTGCTGAGAGCTGCCACACTCCAGTAAGAAAACTGCTATAGAAGACAAGCACCTAAATTAAATGACCTGGTTTGTTTGCTTGTTGTAGTTTTCTCCAATAGCATTTTTTCCCTAGAAATTAGCACGCATACAAAAGTGGTAAACACACACACACACACACACACACACACACACACACACACACACACACACACACTCCAACCACTTTTCTTGATTACTGACAGCATTGAGAACTGAGACAGATAAATTCAGAATCTCAAATTTGTTGTTCATGTATGTTTCCTAACTTTTCTACATTCAACATGAACAGATACTCAAATAAGAAAAAAAAGCAGTAGTTTTAATAGGTTTAAAAAATGAGAACATGATGCAAAAAAATAGGACAGCCCAGGGTATGGGTCCTAAGCACATCCCTCCCTAATAACTGTTTCCTGAACATATTCCTTCCCTAGTCTGTGCCCAAATGGTGTCATTTTATAAACCAATGTAGACAGGGCTGAAAACAAGGGGATATTTTCTGCTATATGACCAAGAAATAGGACTAATAATAACAATAACACTAATAAATAAATGTATCAGAATAAAATTATTACACGTGACCACTTTAACTTAAAGTGCCTAATGGTGTTATGTTAATTAAAAACATGTCAGAAACAAGTGCAGTGTAACACATGAATGCAATTCAATGAATGGTTGAAATTCTTGCTTTGATACTTACAGTGACTTTCTTCAAAGAAGTTACTTCACCTCCCTGAGTCTCAGTTATGTCACTTACAAAGGGAATATAATAAGAAAACCTACTTTAAGGGGACCTTGCAGCAATGATGTTTATGTATCACTATTGAATTGTTAGGTCAAAATGAGTGTCTGATGTTTATAAATAGTTACAATTACCATCTTAAGTCTTGTGCTTCAGGCAGATCTGAGATACCATAGACATGAAGAGGTATCTTTCTATTTTTTTTAATCATAAAAGTGTGCTTTAACATACTTGTATAGTGAAATGGTTACCATATCCAAGCGAATTGGCCTATGTGCCACTCCACAGTTGCCCTTTATGTGTATGTGGTCATATGCTTTTTGAAAAAGCAGCAACAGCTATTTGTGTTTGTGCACGTGTGTGTGTGTGTGTGTGTGTGTGTGTGTGTGTGTGTGTGTGTGATACACCTGTATTTATGCATGGGTGGGCCAGAGGTCAACCTCAGTTGCTTTCCCCAAAGAGCTGCCCACCTTGTTTTGTGAGGCAAGATAAGATCTCAGAAGCTCACCCAGTCAGCATGGTAGCTGGCCAGCAAGCCCCAGGGATGCCCCCATCTTGGTCATCTTTGCGAGATTACAAGCACCCACCTTCACACCTGGCTTTTTATGTGGGTGCTGAGGATAAAATTTGGGTCGTTGGACTTGTACAGCAGGAACTTTACTACCTGAGCAACTCCCTATCCATAACATCTATTCTTTTTCCAGACATCCAGTATACAGCACTGTTGTTCATGCTGTAAGCCACTTTTGGGCTTGCTGTCCTCTATGACTTCACCTTTGTACTTTTTGTCTCACATCCCTCACCCCGTTTTCACGTCACATTTTGCCCCATGTATTTGGGTCTTCCTTTTTAGAGTATACACATCAACAAGGCCAGGTAGCATTTCGCTTTTATGTCTGGCTTACTTCGTTTAGTACAATATCCTCCAGGCTCATAAACTTGTTGCTGTGTAATGTTTCACTATGCATAGCTATCACAATTTTGTTATCTATCAATGGATATTTAGGTTATTGTCATGCCCTGGATACTAAGAATATGGGTGATGCTGACTTCATTTGGGTGTGGACCCAAAAATAGTATTGATGAATAACATAGCAGTTCTGGTTTTAATTTTGTTTTTCAGGAATCTCTATACTGTTTGGATCTGAGGCTTCTCAAAGACACTTAGATGTTTGAGCATCTGATCCCAGTTGGTGGCCCTATTTGGGGAGGAGGTAGGGACTGCTTGGTGGAGTTTGGTCCTTAGAATGGTCCTTGAGGGATAGAGCTTAGCTGTGCTTCTGGAACCACTCTGCTTCTGAATAGAAACAGCACTTTGACAAGCCTTCTCTGATGTTACAAATGGAAATCACTGAAGTCTAGAGCCCAAATCAGTGCATCCTCCCTAGTCAAATATCATACCTCCGTGGTGCAATGAGCAGACAGTTTACCATAACAGTGCCATGAGGAGAGCCATCTTACCATTACCAGAGGGGTGCATGAGCACAGCCATCTTACCACAGTGGTGCCACGAGCAGCAATTGTCCTTCTTTGGATCAGGGCTGCATTCCCCTCACTTGACACAAACATTACTACTCAGAGAGCCACTTTTTTCCACACCCCTCACGGCTCACCTTTCAACTTGTGATGACAAGCCACCCCAACAGTGTGTGAGGTGACCTCCCAAGTGATTTTCCCTCGTATTTCCCCTGGTGACTGATGTTGAGCCCCCGGCCATGTTTATGGACATTTTAGTGATATATATTCAGCTTCTTTGTCCCTTTCTCGTCAGATCACCTACTCTTTACAGCTTGGTTGTGACAGCTACCTTTTCATTTTATTGATTATTTCCTTTGTTTTGTTAGTTTGCAATATAACATTGCTTTTGCTTTTGTCACTGAGTTTTTGGTGTAATACTCCCAAGTTACCAAGACCAATGCCAAGAAGCTTTACATGTCTGTTGTATCTTTGTGTTACCCAAGCCTTGCATAGGCTATCACAATGTAGGGATTCAATGTGTAACTGAACAAGGAATGTCCTCTTCCATCAAGAACCCTTCCTATATAACTATACTGGTCCAAATAACAACAGCTACAACCACCTTTTAAGAAACAGGCTTATTTTTATTTTTATTAATGCATATGCAGGTCACATGTATGTGGGTACCCTTGGGAAAAAGAAGTGGATGTCAGATCCCCTAGAGCTCAAGTTACAGGTAGTTATAAGCTGCCTGCTGTTGAAGGAACCAGCTTCCCTTTTGGCAGCCATAATGGCCAAACACGTGCTTCTATGCCCTTGTCCCAGACACTAGAAAGTCAGATGCCTGTCTAGGAGCCAATCAGAAGTTAGCTGGTGGCGCTATGCTTTACGACTCTGGGTGTGCTTTACGGACAAGCGCACAGCAATGACGTAGAGAGCATAGCAACCACCCTGGGAAGGCCTATGGGCCATAATAACCAGTTGACCAATCAACACAGGGCAAGCCCTCCAAGCCTGGAGGCACACCAATCGTGAGCCTGAGTGTACCCCTAGACACTCCCCTTACGCTGCCCTATAAAGATCTGTACACAGCGGCTTCGAACCGTCTTTTCTAGCCATCCGCCATGGTGGGTGGGTGAAAGACCCGAGCTAACATGGGGTTAGCTCGTTAAATTACAATAAAGCCTCGTGCAGTTTGCAGCAAGCTCTCGAATCCACCTGGTGATTGGGGTGACTGCCTGGGATCCCGGATACTTGAGTTTTCGGGGGTCTAACACTGTGGGTTCTGGAACCCCTATTTGGTTCCCTGGAAAATTAATAAGTGCTCTTAACCATGTAGCCATCTCTCAAAGAAGAAAACATCAAGTAATTAAATAAATTCAATAGAGGTAATTTGAAAGTAGTTAATTTAACCAACTTCTCTGGGCTTATTCTACAGGAGTAGGAAAAACTTGAGAATGTTTATAGCTCAGAATGTTGCCTGAGTGTTTACTTTCCTGTCTTCCAGGGGGACTTCGAGGAAACAGCAGTTCTCTCCTCCCTCCAGCCCTGTGGCCATCATTAGAGAAGCTGGTTTAAAAGAGGGCAGGAAGAAAATGAAAAGCAGGAGGCAGGCAGGTGGAAGGGGAAAGGGCAGCATAGCGACAGAAAGGACTGGCATCCTGGAGGTGCATTTCACCAGTAGAAATTGTGTAGTCAGCATCTCTAGCAAAAGTTCTGAAGGAGAGAGAGAGAGAGAGAGAGAGAGCTCGAGTTTCTAACTAGTGACCCATGAAAGTAAAATTGTCACAGGTGTAAAGAAAATGCTTTCTTAAAATGGAAAATACATGCTTATTTCACAACTAAAAGAAAAAAAGTGACAAAAATGTGAATAAGTCTAATAGCCATTTCCAGGTTGTTTTGTTTTTCTTGTGAAGACAATATTCCCCAACCCACTGCTCAAATGTTACTTCCTCAGAAAAATTCTTCTGTGCCCACAGCCTGAGCTGAGGACTTTGTATCAGGCTTCACTAAAAGTTTCCATTGTGGTAATTAGGCAACTTTTTGGACAACTGATTGTTTTGTATCTGTGATGGCAAATTTGATGGGGACTGAAGCCACATCAGCCTTCTCTGGCACCAACTCTAGTCGAATAAGAGATAAACAATAGTCCTCCACACACACCCATAAATACACACACACACACACACACACACACACACACACACACACACACACACACACACACGATCCCCCTGATTTATAGATTCTGTATTCAAGAATTTTCCAATTCACTAATTTAAATTGTATTTGTAACCCCAGAATCAATACTCTCAATACTTTAGCAGAGGTTTGCTGACATCCCTAAAGCAGAAGTTGTCATGAAATACAAGCGTTCCATATGAGGAAGGACAACCCATGCAGGTCCCTGGAATCTATTATAATCTCATCCTGTGAACTAGCATCCTTCTGTGTTCTGCTAAGTGCTACATTTTGTGTGTGTGTGTGTGTGTGTGTGTGTGTGTGTGTGTGTGTGTGTGTGTGTATGTGTGTGACTGTGTGTCATGTTTCTGTGTGTGTGTGAGAGAGAGTTTTGATGATTGGGGTATTTCAAATGACCCCTATATGCACCACTGAAAAAATAGCTAGTGCCCTGAATAAAAGGCTATGATGGACAGCTCCATTCAGTCTTGAGTTTAACACTGTTGATATTAATGAAACAAGTATATGTTAAACAAGATGTCTTCAAACAAAAACAAAAATGAAACAAGGTTATTTATTGATCAGTTAGCAAAACTGTTTGGCCAAAGGCTCATGAGAACCTAAGCCTGTATCTCTTATGAAAGCAGTGACTCAGTATTCACTAACTCAGTGTTTGTGACAACTTTATGGAATATAATTACCAGGAAAAATGACACTCGGCTGCGCTTATATTTTTGCTATATATCTGGGGATATAGCTCAGTGGTGGAATGCTAGCCTCACCAATATGAGGCTCTGAGTTCAATCACTAGCACAGAGGGGAAGGAAAACCCCAATCCCCCTTTCAGAATGGCAAAGGTGACAGACAGAGGGAGATATGTGCATCACAAGATCCTGTGCTATGGCTCCAGGGTCAAGGTGGAAGAGGTGCCACATTACGATCTAGATGAATATTCCCACTGAGGAGAGGCATTCAATGTGGAGACAATTTATACACATTTGCATTTTGATTTTGAGCATTCATGACCTCCTACCCATCACTTCACATTAAGAGTCAGAAGGCTGGGTGTGGTGGCACACACCATTAATCCCAGGAGGCAGAGGCAAGTGGATCTCTGTGAGTTCCCAGCCAACCTGATCTATACTAAAGAAGTGTTCTAGGCCAGCTAGGCCACAGCATGAAACTCTGTCTCTAAATAAATAAACCAATCCAAAGCTTGACAGATAGTTCAGTATCAAGGGAGAGGCATGTTGGAATGGAAGGACAAGTGCAGTGACGTGTGTGTGTGTGTGTGTGTGTGTGTGTGTGTGTGTGTGTGTGTGTACATGTACACACAGCAACTTAATTTACTTCAGATGTTCCATATAGGTCAAATTTTCAAATCTTTGCATTTTACCCATGATGACACCAACTAGATAGATAATTCCAATATACATGTATCCCCAGATGTGCAATGGCTTATTATGAATCACTAGCTGAAGTGATTCCCTAAGATTAACTACACAAAGAGAGTAGAGAGCTAATAAACTATATGTAGCCCTGCATATGGAAGATAGTCCTCCCATCTGCCACCCTAAGATCTTTGGCATTCCATGACAGGTATGGAAGAGAACAGTACAAGCTGAGACTTCTCTGATGTCAAAGGTCTTCAGAGAAAGTCTTCAAGAACCACTTGTCTCTGCTCAAGTAACACATCATGCTTCCCAGAAAAGCTTCCAATAACATATACTGGGTAAAGACAAAAGTAGAAAGATACTAAGAGCAACAAAAATCCTGCCTGCAAATGGCCCTGTGCACTGTGATAGTAAATAAAACAATTACACCGTTAATAATTCACTATTGTCTGAAAACTGTACAATTGTAAATGATTTATAGAGACTCAAGCTGACACATGTTGTACCACAGGTGGATACGAGGTCGTGAAGAAACCACTTCGGAGTTTTCCCACAAGAATAAAGGCAAAAAGGTCACTTGTGGTAAAAGATCTTTTGGATTAGTCTTCTAAATCAATGCGTGAATTAAAGACAATTTACATATAAATAGGCTAATACTCTGGCTTTGAAATTAAATGGATTTTTAAAAGATGTAAGTAACTGCAGAAAAGGTCAGTTAGGCAGTAAGTACACATAATGTGATTTTTGAAAACTGCTTGTCTTGTTGGTTTATTAATATTTTGTATTCATGTCAGTGTCATTCTAAAATTGTGTGCATAATTAGTGATGCGCCAAAGTCAAAGACAGGCCACCAAAGTGAGAAACATGTATTTCACAAAGCTGGGAAGGAAAGACAAGTGTAGCATCTCAACACAGTCACAGTCAAAATTAACCTTTGCACACACATTAATACACATTAGATTCAAATATATCACAACAAATTCCAAATAAGTATGGATGACTCCAATGAAATGTACCTTGACTTTTAGCCCTGCTAATCAATTTATGGCTCTTCCTAAACAAAGAGCTACAAATATTGGCTGCAGCCAGAATGGCTCCTCTTCATAACCTGTAGTCCCGATCCCCTTAGCCCCTTCCTAGAGATGGTGCCAATGCTGATGAAGGGTGGGATTTCTACAGTGCCAACCTCACCTCCTACCATTGTACTCATGTGCCTCTGTGGACCCAAAAGAGTGCTGTGCCATGGGATGAATGCAAGGAACACCAGATGGGCTTAGGAAATTAGGGAGATTCACTGTTTTGTTTTGTTTGTGTGTATGTGTTTGTGATGTGTGTACAAATTCATGTGTGTGCACACATGTGCAGGCACTCATGCATGTATGCATGGAGGTCAAAGGCTGACAGATATCTGGAGTCTTCCTTTCTTGTCTCCACCTCATTCATTGAGGCAAGGCCTCTTGACTGAACCTAGATCTTGTCTCTAATTAGCCTAGCTAGTCAACTTGTTCTACAGATTTCTATGTCTGCCTTCTAAAGCATTGGGATTATAGGTGGCATTTAAGTAGGTACAAGGGATCCGAACACTCATGCTTCCATGGCAAGTGCTCACCCTAGCTAATTCACCCCCTTCTGAGTTTGGAGGTGTTCAGGGGAACAAGCAGGCAGACAGGGAACGATGAAAAGGAGGTGAGCCATTGAAGGGGTCCCCTTGTTTTCTCTCTTTGCTTTAAACACAGCAACTTCCCTTTTATCTGCTGAGCACATATCCTCAGATAAAGAAAAATAAAATAAAAAGTATGAGAGCCACAGAGCTCAGCCTCATAGTGTACCTTATTAATAACCCCCATGGCAATTTCCTAAACTACTGAACAACGAGGAAACATTAACCAAAATTTACCCCCCTCCTACTATTCTTATAGGCTGGTATTAGGCTACATAGGTGCTATACAAGTCTGGAAAAAGAGCAACTAGGAAGTACTGTGCAATGATGCACCTAGCAGTCCAGTAGAACACGCAACAGTTGTTGAACACCTCTGAAGAGTAACACTTAGTTCTAGACCTCAAGAATCTTGTAAATGTGCAGGACATGGGAAACCAACATTTATGTCAAAATGTAAAGACAATGTGCCCAAAGCACCCAGAACACAACTTGAGCTAAAAGATAGATCTGTCCAATATCAGCAGACTGACAATTCCAATTCCAGTGATTCATTTTTAAAATGCTGAATAAGCCTGGGCAAGGAGGTGCATGCCTTTAATCCCAACACTCTGGAGGCAGAGGCAGAGGTACCTGTTTGAGTTCAAGGTCAGCATGGTCTACAAATCAAATACCAGAACATCCAGTGTTACACAGAAAAACTCTGTCTCAAAAAACAAAACAAAAAAAAACCAATAGATAGATAGATGATAGATACATAGGTGATAGATGATAAATACATAGGTAATAGAAAGATAGATAGACGAATGATAGATAGATAGATGAGAGATGGCTGAATGAATGCTGATGTTGCCTGACAACCAACTACTGACTGCACCTTGTAAACACAGGCTTCAAGTGTACTATAAAGCTTTCTATGCTGTTGTCTTCAAACACATACATTCCTCCACTCTAAGATAATGTCCCTGAGGTTGGCATGATTATCAGTTTGTTAGAACTTTTTTGCACAAGCATCAGACCTGGGTCTGCACCACAGAATCCACACAAGAAATCACTATGGTGGTGTGCATTTGTAATTCCAGTACTGGGGAACAAGATATAGGCAGCTCTCTGGGGTTTGCTGGCCATCCAGCCTAGCCTAATCAATGATGATTCCAGAGCCAGGGAGAGACTCTGCTTATAAACAATGTCTAGGCTTGAGAGATGGTCCAGTGGTTAAGTGCTCTTCTTTCCAAGGAATAGGGTTCAGTTCTCAGCACTCACCTGGTGGTTAACAAACATCTGTTTAACTCCAGTTTCAAGAAATCCATGCCCTCTTCTGGTCTCCATGGACATCAAGCATACACATGGTACACATACATAGGTGAGGCAAAACACTTAAAAAACAAATGAACAAAAATACTCAAGTTGGATGGTACTGAGGAACAACACTGAAGTTGACCTCTAGCCTCCACAGTTAGCATGCACGTATATGTTGTATTCCTGACCCAACCACATACATACAAAATTGATGCTCCTCATCAGTAGCCACCAAGTAGTTAATCCCCAAGATCTTGCAGATACCAGGTGGTTTCCAAACACAGACTTAACTGGCTAGATCAACTGACATTTCTAAGGGCTATTGGAAGGTTAAACAAGAGTCTTCTACAGGCTCCAGTATTTGAACACTCAGTTCCTAGTAGGTGATGTTATATGGGGAGGTTGTGTGACCTTTCCAGAGGAAGTATGTCACTGGGGGTAAGCTTTGAGAGTTCACAGCCTGGTCCCATTTTTAGTTTATTCTCTACTCTCTGCTTTTGGTTGCTATTAGTTTCCTGCTCTGACCACCACTCTTGCCATTATGGACTCTCCCTCTCTCTCTGGAATGCTAAGCCAATATGCACTGTTCCTTCTATGAGTTACATTTGATGATCATTCTTTATCACAGCAACAGAAAACACAGGAATACACACCCTGACAGCAGAATCACCAGCTCCATTCAGGGCAGTTTTCTGCCTGAGTCTTCACCCCATCTAGAAGAAACTGCCCCTCCACAATGCACTTCGGAGATAGCATTTCACTGGCTACTCCTGGAGCAGGACACTTTTTTCTTAAGTCTGTAAGTGTGCCATGCTATAAATTACCCTGCCTGTGGGTGTGAGAATAAGTATCTATGTATATAAGTGTGCATGTACACGCATGCTGATTCACAATATGTTACAGTTAGAAGCATGCTGTCAAGAGACACTCCAATCTAGAAATTTATCGATCTAAGTGTATGCACACATTTAGGTTAGACAGTAGGATTATAAATGCTGTGACTATTACCAGAGTAAACAAACTGCCCTAGAAGCATAAACATTTATAAAATACCCTGGCTCATTCACACTGGTGACCCACAGACCTGTTGCAGATGAGTGACCAAGATAGCAAACATGATTAAAAATGCAAAGAAACTACACCCGAATGACATGCTGTATTCGACAATGAACTCTGGACTCAGAGGCACTGATGCAATCTACAAGCAAAATGCTTTTTGGTAATTCACTTGTCCACAGAGGCCCTGCTGCTAAGGAATCATAATACAGGTCCCTCTTAAAGCAGACTGAATTCTTTCTAGCCATTAGTGATTTCATCTTGAGACTCCTTCAATAAAACAATTTCTGTTTTTTTTCACTGACAATTGATGGTTTGTGCTTTACCAAGACGAGCTTCAGAAGTTGTTAAGAACTTGCATAATACATTAGCTCTGAGTAGCTGAATAATGGACTCCAAGTATGTCCAGGAAAATGAAGGGCTGGCTGCAGTGACTGGGCCATCCTTTTTCTTAAACTAGAGAGGAGGGAATACAGCTGGGCATTTAAAAAGGGAGAGACTTGTAAAGACTGTAAGACATAAGAATGGCCTGCGTTCCTGCTCCTGTTGCTATGGTCTGAAGTGATTCCACTGTGTTCTTTCTCTTACAGTACACACATATGCTCTATGCATTGCTTCCAGGGGCTGCGGATGCAGCTCAATTGCAGAGTCCTTTCCTAGTGTACACAAAGCCCCAGGTTCTGTCCACAGCCTAACAAGATAATATAATAATATGAATATATGAGTAGCACTGAAGCTTCAAGTATCCATACATTCATAGTAGAATACGAATGTCTCATCTGAGAACATTGAGAAGATGAAGAGTGAGTAAGTCACCTATTCAAGAAGGCCCCAAAAGAAACTGCCCAGCTGTGGCGAGAAGCAGGCAAGCCGGCCATCTATGCTAAATCCTTCTGAGGGGAGTCCCCGGCAGGCAGGGAGCCAGGCTTTCATGCACCTCTGCCAGCAACCTGTGCTAAATGCTCCTTCTGGTGTCCTTGACCTTCTACCTGAAGATGTCATCACTCTGGGTGGGCGTCTGGAGACAGCTCATAGGCAGGTAGAAAGAGAACTTAAAGGTCCTGGTCCAGGACTTGGGGACACAGGAATGTGCCTCTCCAGGACAAGGCCCTGGTGACTCTGCTGCATTAAGGCCACCCCATGGATGGCCTACATCTCCTGCCACTTTCAATAAGTGTGGGGGTGAGTAAAGTGAGAGAATTAAGTGATAGGGAAAATGAAAAACAACCCCCTCAAACCTCCCTCCATGGCCCCTCAGTTATGTCTTCTTTCCAAATGTGACCCTCACAGTTTTCTTATAAGACACATAGGCACAAACACACACACACACACACACACACACACACACACACACACACACACACACACACACACACAACCAATTTATTTAAATATTCCTTAAAAGCCAATCATGGTGATTCGTGCCTATAATAACAGCAATAACAGCATTTGCAGGGGGTGGAGGAAGGAGGATCAGGAGTTCAAGACCTGCCTCAGCTGCATAGAAAGTTCAAGGCTAGCCTGGGCTACCTGAGACTTCTGTGTCAATAAAACAAAACAGTTTGGACTATAAAACAAGTTATTTTAGTTTTTGAGTTTTTTTCCCACTTAAAAAACTCATCTTGTGTGCTAGAAATAGTCTGTATAGAACTATATCTCCAGGAGGTAAGACAGACAGACAGACAGATAGACAGACGAAGAGGAAAGGACAGAAGGAAAGGCAAGTAAAAGCAGGTGAGTGGATACCAGCTGGAGCAGTGAAAGGTGCAATTCACTGATCTTAAGAGTTTCCCTATTTTAAAAGTACTGATTTTTTATATTAGGTGTACTAGCATTCTCTCTCTGTGTGTCTCTCTGTCTGTCTGTCTCTCTGTCTGTCTGTCTCTCTGTGTCTCTCTGTCTGTCTCTCTGTCTATCTGTCTCTCTCTCTCTCTCTCTCTCTCTCTCTCTCTCTCTCTCTCTCTCTCTCTGTCTGTGTGTGTGTGTGTGTGTGTGTGTGTGTGTGTGTGTGTGTGTATACCATGGGTAGTATCGGTATCCACAGATGGCATCACCTCCCCAGAACTGGGGCTACAGATGGCTGTGAGCTGTGAGCTGTGCTGGGACATGAATGGGGTCCCCTGCAAGAGCAGCAACTGCCCTCACCTGCTGAGCCCAGTTCTTGCCATTTTAACATTTCTAAAATCAAGGTGCCCTACACATGACATCACTTTAGATTTCCTGAATAGAAGTCTAGCTGCACTTGCAGACAGATGTTTCAGCTCTGCTCCATCATCTGACAACAGACACTGTAGTAGTGAGGATAAATCCAAGTGCCCTTTGCATTCTGGAAACAGCACTGTTTGGATAGGGCCAGCATTCATTTCAATAGCTGAGCTCATATGTTCACTAATTTCTAACTTAGATTATCTTGAGTCTATAGTGAGATTGAGTTACAGTTCTCTGCTTTGTGCTTTGGTACTGACACAGTGGCTGCATAAAAACACATCCACACTTTTCTGTCTTCATCTGCTTTGGACAGTTTTATTCCTTTTTATATAATTCTTTGACTTAATGCATCAACACAGTATCGACTTGAAAAAGCAAAAGATGGAATATACATCATAATGTATCGGCCTCTGATCTGACTTAGGTTGTATAGACGTAAAGGTAACCACTGCTATCAGTGGCTTTGTATTCCTTGCAGCTATTCCACCTGCAAGCATGTGAGATACACACAGGCTGAAATGGTAGCACGAGACAGTGCTTTGTGTTTTCCTTTGTAAACTGTACGAAGAGACTTCTCCCTGGTACAGAATGTATCCTACCTAATGTCTATAGAGCTTTTCACTACACAGATATGAAATTAATCTTACCTAGTACCCTTTAAAATAATATTATCATTATCTGTTCCTTGAAATGTCAAACAAATTTGCTATTAAAACTTCTCTGGACCTCAGTCTCTTTAGGGGGGTAGGGCAAGATATAATAAGGAGACACCTTCTTTCTGGGCTCAAATATCCTCTACTGCTGTCATGTCCTGCTGATGTAAGGTGCCCCGGTTCCCTTACTCTCCCCTCTTTCTCCTGATAATCCTGTTGTAATGAATGTAGTTTATCAGTTCACTGTATGATCTAATGTTGGGGGTTTGGAGGCAGTGAGGCCCTGGCAATAATGAGTCCCTCTGGATCAGCCTCCAAGAGGAAAGGTGCAGGCAGGAAGGAGTGGGAAACCCAGGGTTATTACAGGAAGTGGCAAATTCAGCTGCATGTCATCAACAACTTCCTATATTAGGGATTAAATATACAGGTGCACAAGAGCTGGAGTACAGACTGTAGGTGGTGGAGAGTAGTTGGGGTCCTGGTGGTCAGTAGCAAAATTATGGTTACTGAGGATGTATGACTAGTTGTCTCTCTACTTCCATTGTGTGTGCACTCTCTCCCCTGCTATGATTGGTTAGCACTTCGTGGACAGAAGCACATAGCTAGAGATGAATGAGCCTGGGGACTGAATTGCAAAGCATATTAACTCCTAGGGGGAAGTAGCCTCCTTTCCAGCCAGAAAAGCCCCAATACTGGATGGTTCTGTAGAGAACCTGATGGTCAACTTGTAATATCTCACAGAGCCAGCCAACATTGCACTCAGCTCCCACCAGAAACACAGCTTAAGCTGGCCGTTGTTGGGGAGAAGCAGAGATGGCTGGAGTCCTCCCTGTCTTCCTGTGCCTGGACATTACTGAGCGTTGGTATTGACTGAGTGGTTGACAGTTATCTTCCAACTCCAATTGGCTGGGGCAGGACAAGGGCTAGGATTGATGGTGGTCAGGCTTGCCTGCTTCCAGCCTGGGATGCCCCTGCTCTGGATCTTTCATTTCTTTTCATTGATTTATTTTTCAATGCATCTTTAATTTGTAAAGAAATAAAATAAGATGTAACCAGTAAAAACAAAAACAAACCAAAACCAAACCAAACCAAACAAACAAAAAACCTTCTCTCTAAGACCCGAGTCTCCAGTTCTCTCCCAGACTGCTAGAGTTGCTCCTGCTCTTTCTGGGTAGGTTTAGGTTACTGTCCTATCACAAATCTCACTGTGGGAGGAGTCCAAAGTCACCTGCAGATCATTTTTCCAAGGTTTTCAGCTCATGTTTCTGACTTCTTTAGTTATGAGTCCTTTCCCCTTCTGTGTCTGTGTCCACCACAACTTGCTTGTGTTGCTTTGCTGATCTAGTTGTCAGATGATTTCCTTATTTCATGTTTGTGGAGGTGGTGGACAGCATAGTGGCTCAGTAGCTAGAGAGCCAGCTCTACATAAGCCTTATGGCCCAAATTCTAATCTCTGATCCCTGGAACCTCCTCTGACCTCCACAGCTGCACTGTGTTGTTGCACATACCTCTCCCACACACCACACACACACACACACACACACACACACACACACACACTTATAAAATTATGAAGACATCTACATTTATTTATGATACTAGGTTTACTTTTAAATTAGAAATCTTACTTTTGTTTTTATCTTAGTTCTTGCCATTTTCCTTGTCTATTTAGCTGTTCTTAACTCAGGTGCTAAGCTCATTGCTTTGTTATTTGCTTGTTTTGATGTGTTATTCAGTGTCTCAGACTACAGGTTTTCTTCTAAGCAGAGCTCTGGTTGTACCTTATGAGTTTAAATACTCTATTCCATTATCAGTATTTTGTGGATTTTTGTTCAGGTTTGGTTTTGAATATTTGCTTGAATTTACAGTTGTTTATCAAAGAAAACTTCAATGTCCATATTGTCTCAATTTTTAATTTATTGTATTGGACTCTGGTAATAAGGGTCTTACTATTTAAAACTCAAAATTCCCCATCACTGTTTATTTATTTATTTATTTATTTATTTATTTATTTATTTATTTTTGTAACCTTTCATGACCATGGGTTTCAAAACTTCCAAAGACCATAAAAATATACCTTCTCACTATCAAGACCTAATTTTAGATCTTCATTGTGTAGACAACATTCATGGATGATCTTTTGGATTATTGATCTATTTATGTAGACTTAGAGATTAAAATGATCTACTCTTTGCACTTACCTTTCCTTGCTTGTCTTCAGTTCACACGTGGAATGCATGATTTTATTAGATTCTGAATTCCACAGTTTGGACAGAACCCCCATTACAAACATCCCCATCTCCATAGCAAGAAAACACACTGAGAGCCCTAGAGGTCCGGGTTTGGTGCTTGCATCAAACACAGCCCAAAGCTCCTACTCCTGCACCAAGTGAGGGGCAGTCTCATCAGTGTGGAGGCTGAGCATAATAACTAAGGTTTAGGCAAGAAAAGGAGAAATTCATCTGTCATCTCCTTCTCAGACAGCAAGAGTACAACAGGTTAGCACATGAGGACATTTCAGTCCTAATCACGAAAAAAGTCTGCTTTTCTTTATCGGGACCTGCTAACTCCATTCCATACCTGCAGAGGCTGCACACATTTGGGCAGGAATCACAGCTGCAGCCCACAGGAGCTGAGGTGCATTCTGAGAGTAAGGAATTAACTCTGCCCTTTATTTTGATAACATGTAGGGTACAACATACGTGGAAGAAATCTGATATTGATTCTTTACATTGGCACCTTGATAAAATGATAAAACACCCAGGAATCATTCTGGTTTTATAAAAATATTAAGATTAAGACGCAGGCATATCTCTGTGTGTTCAAGGCCAGCCTGGTTTACAGAGCAATTTTTAGGACAGGCTCCAAAACTACAAAGAGAAACCCTGTCTCAAAAAACAAACGAAAAAATTAAGATTTAATGACAGTCTCTCTCTCTCTCTCTCTCTCTCTCTCTCTTCTCTCTCTCTCTCATCTCTCAATATATATATATATATATATATATATATATATATATATATATATTTTTGCTTGAACATTTTAATATTTGTTAGCATACTTTGCATTTTGAACATTTTACAAGATTTGTAACTTTACTGAAAATAAATGAAATATTTTTAACTTTTCTAATTATAATCTTGATGAAGATATATTCAAATTGTATACATGTTGAATACAAATACAGAGCAGTTAGTAATTCTTTAGGTAGGAATCAGCAAGCTTCTCTGTAAAGACCTAAATAGGAAATATTTGGAACTCAGGGATCCTCATCACTGCCCTGTGTCATAAAAGAAATCACAGACAATTCATTGTCAGCAGAGTAGCTATATTTGGATCTAGAGTTTTAATGTAGGATCCCTATACCAGATCACTACTGTTAGCAGACCAAATTACCTTTTTTTTAAAAAAGGAAAACATTAAATTATAACATTTTAATGAGATGAAGATGAGAAAATAACTAATTTATATGAATATGTCATAATTTAAAACTATGTCATTTTTCTTTTTGGTTTCTCAAGACAGGGTTTCTCTGTGAAGCTTCTGGAGCCTATCCTGGAACTAGCTCTTGTAGACTAGGCTGGCCTTGAACTCACAGAGATCGCCTGCCTCCCAAGTGCTTGGATAAAAGGTGTGAGCCAATATGGCCTGGCTATCTTTCTTTAAAAAATCCCATCCAAATACCCAAATAACAGACCATGCACCAAAAACACTGTACACTTTTCTTTGATATTTGGCCAATTTTCAATCATATAAAAAAATCATAGCTTTACCCTTCCTTACATTTTGGCCTTAAAATATTTTTCTATAGTAACAGGTTAGTTAGAGTTTTGAAATATTCAGATTCATGTTTTATAACATGGTTTCCATTTGTACTTTTGTGCTGGGGGAACCACTATAAACACCCACATGGACAGCTGTCCAGGGTTAAGTTCAAGAGTCTAGTTCATGTCCAGTCTCTAGACCTGAGGTCATCAAACCTCTTCATTGTCTTCCCTAAAACTAACTATTCTTGCTCCTCCTAGATGATTCCTGTAAAACAGAGTAATATTGATAACATAGATTGAAAACTACCATCTCTGTTCTTCAACTGCTCTCTATTATATATTCAGGAAACAAATCTATGTGTTGGATATTTTCTATAACTCTGCTCTTGCTTGTGCATTCTGTCCTTGCCTGCCCCCCAGAACTGTCTGTTCACTATCTAATCACAGCGGTCTTTGGGGGGGGACCTCTTTTACAGGCATTATTTCTTTACTCCACATCTTGACTTAAATTTGGCCCCATGATGTTCATTCCATTAGTGATTGATTAACAGACTTTTCCCAGGAGATGGTAAAGAAGAAAAAAGGTAAACTATTGGCCACCAGAGAAGCTAAGAAAGGTGTGTCCTTGCTTAAGTTCAGCCTTGCCCATCACACCAGGAATTCTGGGAGTATGAAGAGAGCACAGTTGTCCCCATTGTCAGCCTCAGCCAGGCACTGACCAGAGAGAGCTCTCAGGTATTTCTGTGGAAGGTAGCACATCAATAGAGAATTAGTTCTTTGAGATGAGTTCAGCCGCGTGCACACTAGGCAGCTGAGGCATGGGTGTGCAGATCCAGCAAAGGCGACACTGACGAAGGGTGTCTGCATCCCATGCTGTGGAAATGTGCTCCCAGAATGTATTTTCAAAATGAGAGACTAGGGTGATCAAGAATGGAACCTACTGAAACTGTCTTAGAAAACCTGTGTTCTTGTTTATGTACAGTGTGTTTGAGAAATCTTTAAACCAGACATAGGAATGGAGAACTGAAGCTTCCACGCCAACCCACGGCCAGGGATTACCCCATGAATTATTAATGCTTTTGTCTCATGGGGCAGTTCACTTCTCCCCGCCCAGGATATCAGAGGAGCCCTAGAAAAGTAACTGAAGCTCAGGCAAGGTGTGGCTTTGGGTCACATCTCCCCTAAGGTGATTTCCTAAACTATGTTCAAAGATATGAAAGAGACAAGAGACATAGGATTGGCCGTAAGAGTGTTCTGTACATTCTCTAGCTTTCTCAGATCATTGGACAATACATCCAAGCTTATATATTCCCATGAAAACCCACGCCAGTAACTACAGGGGGTGGGGGAAGAAGTTCTCACAGGCCTGGCTTTTATATCTTGGACTGTTTGCCTAATAGGCATTTTCAGTTTCATAGCTCATGTGGCCTTACATACCTAGATTATGCAAAAATAAAGGTAAATTAAATCATTAAGCTCACTGATTAAAAGCCTAAAAGCATTAGGCTTTTTACATTTTTCTTAGTCACCGCTACTGATAGTATTTCATTTTGTGTGGACTATTTCATTAAAATGCAGACATTGTCCATCATGAGTGCATGACGTTCCTTATGTGATAATGATCACACCAAAAAATGGTCTCTGAAGCCGTTCGTAAAGGCAAGCTGAGATTCCATCCCCCACTAGAGCAACACAAAATGAGAAAGCCTTCCCACTCCGAGGAAGAACGACAAGCACCATGCTCCTGGAATTGGGCAGTGCTGCTCACAGGCTGTCACAAACGTGAACTTACAAACCTTCCTGTTTCATGAAGCCCAGTAAAGACTCAAATGCCCAGTCCATTACTCTCATTATGAGAGAAATTCTGCCAACAAGTTCCAGTCAGGTTAGTATCATTCAATCAAGCTGCTAATAGGAATAATTTCATGGTAATTGGTGTATTTGAGACGATTGGCTGTGGAATCCTTAATGATTTGTGCTGACTTTCATGGTGAAAATGACAATGTATTAGTTTACCAGATGCTGGATCAAGCCATGGGCCATTAGCTGGAGGATGTTCTCGGAATACTTTCAGAACAAATAACAGTCAGTTTCCTTGTGGCTTACAGACATAGTCACAGGCATCTCAAGCTAGATCCCCACAACGGTGTAGCCTGTGGGATACATCATAAATTAAAACCTTGGCAGGCTCCTTATTCGCTTTTTATTCATGAAAGAGACACATTGTCCTCGAGAGAGCCAAAATATTAAATAAGCACCCAAATAAACTGCAGAGAGGATAGCCTTGCAAACCATCTCCCAGCTTAAGAGTGTTGGCAGTATTCAAGTATTCAGAGTGTCCTTCTGTATGTTGCACAACACTAGTTAAGCAACAGCAAGCATCCCTGTCTTGTCAAGAAAGCATTCATTCTGGACTCTCAGGAAGTATCAGCTTATTAGTAGATTTAATAAGCTGCTGTCGGAAGAAGACAGGGCCTGAATCAAATAAGCAGATGAAATCAAAACAAAAGAGAAAGAAAGCCGCCTCCAAATTTAATGTATAGTGTATTAGTAACCAAGACAGCTCTGACTTTTCAGCAACCTACTGAACAGATAAATTCATATAAGGAAACAAAAATGAAACAAAACAACAACAAAACAAGGGAACCAGCCCAATCTTCAGAAGAAATGCAAAACTTATTTACATTTCCCTTCTGTCTCCCTAGGTACAATGCTCTTCCCCAGAATACAGAATGATCCTATTTAGTGACAAAGAGATGTTGGCAAAAGGAAATTGAAATGAGTAAATAAATAAAAAATGTCCCATTTCCAACCTTAACTCTATCACAGTGACAGCTTCTCAAGGTCTGATCATCACCTGGAATGTTTTATTAAAAACCCACCCCCATTAAAACTTTCTTGGGAAGGTACCACCCTGAAAGGGTCCAATGAATGAGAGTTTGATTGTTCTTTCTCAATAGAAAAAGGTTAAAGGGACCAAGACCTGAGCTTATGACCCCAAACCCATTCTATACCCATGAGTTGTGCTCTGTGCCTGTGACAGGACCCTTTGTAATAATGGTCTATATGTACAGTACCAGTTAATTAGCACATTCCCTTCATAGCCAGCCACCACCAAAAACAGAATGGCATTCTTAAATGTGATTAGGGGTTTTGTGAGCATCTTGGGCTTGGAGGGGACAGTTTCTCACTGAGGACTCTTCCGCCCCATTCACGTTCATTCAGCTCTTTCTGGGGGAAGTTAAAAGCTACAGTGATAATCCCTTAAGTATGGCTTGGAAAAGTATAAAAGGCACAGTGTATAAGCAATTGGATGAGGGAGCCTTTTATGTAGAAGTCGCTGAATGGGTGGCCTCTGGGCCATGTGAGTTGGGAAAGACAGACACAGTGTCCTTTCCCAAGGTGGGCTTAGCGGGACACCAGGCGAGTCAATCACTTGCCATCACCAATGCTGCTGCCCCTTCGTTCACCTTGCTTCTCATGCCCACTCCGCTTCTAGGGCCATTTTGACCCCAAAAGACAGAGGGAGGGGCGATATGATCTTTGGTAGGGAACCAATTTCTCTCTAAATGCCAACTCGGCCAGCTGGCACCAAACAGGCCGAGCCTTCTTCGGAAAGGGTTAGCGAAACCCAAATTAGCATGCTCCATTTTAAAAACTTGCTTGTATTTAAAGACTAATTCATGACAAACAGTGGCTCCCGCACTGAGGTCTGGCGCCCCAGGGGCTGGCACCCTACCAAACACATGCAACTAATTGCTACCCTCAGATGACACGCAACTAACAAACTCCATTTTGCTGTAGCAGATTCACTAAGAACGCAAGCCCGGAAGGCAGTGGAGGCAGAAAAGATCCTTTCATAATCCAGTCTTAGCTGTACAGGGCAGCTAAGCGCCTGAAAAACACCTTTGTTTCCCTGCGCCAATTTATCTCCACTGAGGGCTGCAAGCACTGCTAACTTGCAGGAAGGCGCGTTGGGACTCTGCAATGCCTCCAGCTATGGTTGTCAGAGGTGGAGAGCTGCCTTTCTCTTAGCCCCAGAAAATGTGGGAAATTGTCCATTTTGAAACTCTGCATCTTGCCCCATTTGCATATCTGTCAACCCTAGTACTCTACATGCTTCACTGAGATGTTCAGGGCTCCCTTACACAAGCCTTTATAAGAGTATGTGGGTCCAAATCCCAGCTCCAGAATGTATTATGGATTATTATCTATGCCTAGGTTTCCTCATCTAAAAAGTGGGGATAATATTAGTAACTATCTTGTGCACTTATTATGAGTGTAGATGATCAATGTGATATGCATAGGATTCTAAAAATTGAACCTGAGATGGCGTGTGAATAAAAGTTTCCCTGTGTATATTCTGCATTAGGTCAAAGTTTATACCTCACTGTTAAATACACAGGAATTCAATCTCTAGGGCTCTGTTCACCACCCTGTCCCCTCTTCAACTGCCTTCTCTCATTGGCCAGCTCTGTGTGGCCAATTTCATCAATCCTTCAAAGCCCTCCTTTGATAGCAGCTTTACCAGACTCTCCCCACCTCATCAGCTGCCATAACTCAATTTAGTCATGGAATTTTTACAAGCAAGTGACAGTGTTTATGCACCCGTTTTATTTCCTCATCCAGAGTACAAATCCTTCATTTTCATCTACAATTATAGATAGGCTCATAGGTAGGCACTCAGTGAGTAATTGTTTAAAAAGTAGATGGCCGGTGGAAAAAATTACATGATAATCCTGTTGGGTATTACTAAATAGGGCATAGAGGGAAAGGACTTTCATAGATGTGTTGGTCTAAATGAAGAGTTCTATTTAAGTTAGTGTGGATGAGGCTCACAAATCAAACCCAGTGGTAGAATTTGTCAATAACTGTCTTAGCTTCTGCAAAAAAGCACAGATGACATATTGGAAATCAGGATTGTGGGTTTCGGGAAGAAGGTTACACATAATGTGCCCTTTAGGGTGCACATTACTAGGAAAGAGACCTCAACCATGGAGGCCATGCTCAGGCCTTTATTAGAGGGAATAAAGGATAATACCAGAGACATACATAATGGAACCTTGAGAGAGCTAGAACACCAATATGATGGAATCCAGAGAGAGCTAGAATGCAGACATGATGGAACCCAGAGAGAGCTAGAACACAGACATGATGGATGGCCTGGAGCAGGAGATGAGAGAGAGAGAGAGAGAGAGAGAGAGAGAGAGAGAGAGAGAGAAACTCAAATTCTCTGAAGGAAGGAGATGTTCCAGCTTTACAGGATTTGGGAGGCTGGAAGGAAGTTGCACACCATGAGATTTAATTTAACATAGCCTACGTGCCTATGTGACAAGGAACCAAGTACTGGGTAGACTCTAAGGCTCTGTTGCTGTTTCAGGGACAGAGGTGGGTATAGAAGGCCACAGCACAATTTCTGAATTCTCTGTCCCAGAGGTGGGAGTGAAGGAGTCCTGGCCTAATTTCCTCCCTGAATCAAATCTGGTCTCCTAAACAACTGGCCTCTTAGAGTGGTGGGCCCATGATTTAACATTGGGGAGCTCCCACAACAGAGTGTATTCCTACAGTTCTAGAGACTAGAAGTCCAAGAGTACAGGGTCAGGAAGGCTGGCTTGTCCCTGCCTGATCCTCTGTGTATACATAGCTGAGGTTTCTTCCTGATTTTATAAGGGCACCACTTGTATTGGATTATGGTCTCACCTTTAAAACCTCATTATACTTCAATTACATCTTTAAAGACCCTGCCTTCAAATACAGATACTGAGACTAGGGCATTAGTCTGTAAAATGGAGTATATGACAGTCCACATCAGTAAAATGGACACAAGTAAATGGTTAATATGGAAGATGTAATTAATCCAGATGACATCTGGAACCTTAAGAGAGAAAGGTCTTCATTGTGTTAGCAATATTGACATTGAAGCAGCTCTCACACTCCAGCAGGAAACAAAATCAAAACAACAAAATGCAGACAAGCAAACCACAACACTGTCTTTGGAACACTTTGCTGGGAAATGGGTGCAGCTAATCCTCTTGCAAACAGAACAGCAGCAGCCCTAGAAGGAGCTGAGAGACTATTGGCTCCTATTAAAGTCACAGTGTCTCCCAAACAAATAGAAATTTCTAACTCAATGGACACTCAAACACTTTATAGAACCCAAGCTCACTTTGGTGTCAGGTCACAATTCATCTGAATCTTTTGTTTCTCAGGGTGTACTGGGAGTTTTAAGAACATCTGAAATCTCATGCAGGATCGCCCCTGTGCCTCTTCACAATTTTAACTGATCTCATTAGTAGACACCATTTGTACCAGATAATGTGACTTTCTCATATTTTTTTCTTAAAGTGTGTGTGTGTGTGTGTGTGTGTGTGTGTGTGTGTGTGTGTGTGTGTGTGTGTGCCCATGAGTCCAGATAGCCACAGGGACCAGAAGAGGGTGACAAATCCTGTGAATCTGGAACTACAAGCAGTAATGAAATATCCAACTTCTGTGTTAGGTAACCAAACTCAGATCCTGGGAAAAGAGCAGTGAACACTTGATTGCCAGGCCATCTCTCTAGGCCCTGTCACATAAGTTTTAATAACTAATTCTCTAAGTACATCTTATGTGACAACTCCTTAAGCTAATGGTTCCCACCAATATTTGTTCATTTCCTTCACTTAGAACATTTAAATCAACACATTTATTTGGAAGATAAATCCCTCACTCAGATGTTAGTGAAGAGCCTACAAGATTCTCCAGGGATCAGGAGGTCCTGAGCCTGGGAGCTCATTTGTAAATGAATCAAAAGTGTGAATATAACATGGAGGACAGACACACTTCCTCTGTGCATGGGTTTGCCTTCAGGACTAAATTACCAGTGAGGCCGCTTCCTTCATTCCAGCCCTGTGTGGTTTCACACTATCCTTGCATCATCAAGAGGAACTTGCAGTGTGAGAGACAGAGTAGCTTGTCACTCTCATCTTGTGTTCACTGATGGCCCAATGTGGATGCAAGTGATAGAGTCTTGGGTATATTACGATATGTAGAAAAAAATATCCATTTTTTTCTTTTATCTTTTCTAGCTTTTTTTAAGCAAGAAAGTGAAAAACGTGTAATTTCAGTTACATATTTTGAAACCTGCTTATGCATATATTTAATATTTTTGTCAATAAGAGTGGAGCCCAAAACAGCCAAATATTCTTTAATTATTTTATTATTGTCATTTTTAGTTACTATGGGAAATGATGGTGTTCATTATGACATTTTCTTATTTATCTTTCTGTGTTCTTTCTCATATGTCTTTCATATGTCTTCTCCTTTGTTCCTCTGGCACCTCCCCTCCTTCTCTGTTACCTCACCCCCTTCTCTGTCACCTCCCCTTCTTCTCTGTCACCTCCCCTCCTGTTGTGGAATATCAATTTAAGATGTGTTACATTTGTTTATGCTGTGGAACATTTGCAATCTTTTATGTTGCATTGGTTTAATTCTGTGAAGCTGTATTACTTTGCCTGTCTAAACTACATGATCAATCTAATAAAGAGCTGAACAGCCAATAGCAAGGCAGAAGAAAGAATAGGTGGGGTTGGCAGGCAGAGAGAATAAACAGAAGTCTTCAAGGAGAGAGCAACAAGCAAGAAAAGGAGAAGGAGAGGAGAACATCAGAGGCCAGCCACTAGTCACACAGCAAGCCATTGAGAAAGAATTAAAGAAAGGTATATAGAAAATAGAGAAACAAAAGCCCAGAGGCAAAAGGCAGACATGATAATTTAAGAAAAGCTGGCTAGAAACAAGCCAAGCTAAGGCTGGGTATGCATAAGAAAGAATAACCTCCCTATAATTTGTTTGGGTGCTGGGGGTGAGCCCCCCAAAAACAAAAAAGTAAGAGTAAAAATAGTAAGAAAAAACAAATCAACAATACCCCCATTGTTGATCCTTTACTTTAGGGTATGTCCTGTAGAGACATTTATGCATTCCTAGACTTCCTATGCCTTTTCTCTGGATGCTCAGCTCCACATACAGGTTTGAATACAGTGCAAGAAGCATGCATGTTTCTGCAATCCTGGTTAATGTGTCCCTCCACTCATCATCAATATCTAAGTTACACTCTATGTTGCTAGATAACACTAAGTGATTTTCATGATTGAAATCTTGGAAAATATTTTATACTTCTCATTTGAAATTGGATGCTTACATATAATTTGGTTAATTTAATTTAATTTGAAAATTAGCTAATTTTTCACCATAATTATGAATTCCCAGTAATGCTGAAGGAGTAAAAATGGTTAACTCATAAACTGTCTATAAAAGTAGATGCTTTAGCAATTGTTAATTTTTGTAATTAATAACAACAGCATAATGCTTTATTTTGCTGACATTTCAGTATCAACTTGTTTTGATTTGGTAGTTTTTTCCATATGCTTAAAATCAAAATAAGTTGTCTTTTCATTTAATAGGCCTTTCAAAATGTACTGGTTCTAGTCATTAGGCCCTGGTGTATCCACCTTCTAGGAATGGAGAGATTCTAGATAGATACATGTGCCTATACCTTGAACTCTCAGAGGATTTCAACAATAGTCCCCAGAAACTGGAATTTCCCAGGAGTCCCATGCTAGGGGAAGACTGAAACCCAGTGCCTTCCAGAAGACGAACTTGTCTCCCAGATAGCATTACATGGTTCTGAAAACTCAGGAGAGGAGACTTATGAAGAGAGGCCCATTCCTTGACCTGGACTACATGGAGATGCATATTTCTTGCCCCCTCTTTAAACCCAGAAATCATGACAGGACCTTGATGATAACTTGTGCAGATAAAGAATTTTGTGCATGCCTGGGTGTGTGCATGCACGTGTGTGTATGTATGTATGTGTATGTGACTGAACTTTTTTTTTCTTGTACCTCTGTGACCACAGATAATAAAACTTTTTCTGTTTTTAAGATTATTTATTTCTTCCATTGACCTACTTGAGGACAGGTAGCTGAGCCTTGCTTATTAGGGCTGTCAGGACTCAGGCCCCAATACTTGCACCTCTGATGAAAGCAATAGGTGGAGGTAAAAAAAAATTATGGGATGGATGTCCCTACCTTGGTATTATATGGTACTGGGTGTGACAGCTTTGTCCCTTATCCTGTTGACTTATTATAACATGATTACAGAAGGACCAGATGAATGTACACAAATCTATACTTCTGAATACATCATCAACAACAAACAAACAAAGTTCCTGTTCTGAACTTCCTGCAGTGTGTTCCCCTTCTGAAGCTCCAGTGAATTCTTTCTGAAGACCATTATGCTTCTGTAGTAGAATCTCAAAACTCACTGCTGAGAATTACCTTCTAGCACTTGTCAGAGAAATGCATGGGCTCTGCCAAGAGAACCTTATTTAGTACTCTAAGTTGAGCTCAGAACTCAAGGATTTTAACCTGCTAAAACCCTTCAGGTGTGTAACTTGCAGGAAATTTTAGTTGATGTGTGTGCAGTTGATAATCACAACTTGTGAGATGTGTCTTGACCTGAGATACTGAACAACTGGAATTAAGTTAGACCATCTCTTTCAACATTGGCTCACACTGTAATCACCTGGAAGAGCCTTTAAGAATAATGCCATGTCCACCACCCCTACCCTATCACCCTCAGCTGTGATACATACACAACAAAAGATTCTAATATATTCAGTGTAGAATGGAATTCAGGTATTAGGGTTTTCAGAGAACCACCAACAGCCTAAGGGCACTTAGTGTCAGAAAGGCTCAACCCATCACCACAGAAGGCAAGACCTAGACCTGAATGACATAGTCACAAAAGCAGAGGTTTGCTGAGGTGAAAAACCACCAAAATCTCCTCCTTCCCAGTTTTCCAGCACACCCAAGTAAGCCTTGAAGTTATAGTACAAAAACAAGCCCTTCCCCTTGGTTTTCAGCTGCTGGCAGAATGATTTAGTAGTTCTATTATCAAAGAAACTCCATTATAATTACAGTGTTTGAATTATACACAAAACAAGAAAAATTCAGAAGGGAAAGTCCTTTAATCAAAACTGTAAAACAGAACAGTTTCTGGCTGCAGTTAAAAGCAAACTCTAAAATGTTAAGAGTCAGCTCTCCAGTCCTTTGATTCTTGCCTCTTTCCCATAAGAATGACACTACACATTTTTTCAATTAAGCAGTTTGACAATCCAAAGAAACCCACAGTGCATGATTTAATGAGCATATACTGTATCCCTAGTAATCGGCAGGCTGACAGTTCACTCATTGCAAAGTGACAAGAGGCCACTGCACATTAACAGAAAGGTTTGGGGTCTCTTTTCATTAAAAAAGCTTTACAGTTGAGGAACAACCAACTGTATTGGCAAAGCTGTCACTGGAGGTCCCTGGTGACCTTAACTTTCTGTCACTCTTCAAGTCTTCAAGTCTGTATGATGAAATTCATTTTTAAAACCATAGAACAAACACAAAATATAGACACTGAAGGCTCTCTGTTGTTGGGTTTATGTGGCACGTTTTGATACCAATTTCATCAGTGATTTCACAGTGAAAGAATTGTGACCCAGGATATGTGGGTTCTTCATGATGACTATGAAAGTGAATTATTCTTGGAAATTAGGCACATTATTGGTGACATTAGTCACTATTTTAGAAGGAAGTTAGTATGCTGGAAATATGCACATTTTTTATGACAGACATTCACACACAGCCTTGGTGAAATTCTATCAGCTCACTGGAGCTCAAGTATGTACCACAGATCCCAGTTATCATTTATATGTCTGCAACCAGAAGTGATTTTAATGATCACATAATAAACTCCTGACAAGTTTTAAGCTTTTTGATAGTAAGAATTTGAAACTTGCTATTTATGCCTTTGATCTGCCTTCCAGAAAACTTAGTGAATTCTTAGGTTCAGTTTGCAACCTCAATGACTTTGTAGTAGTAGATTATTTCTGGTTTTACTAGATGTACTTTAGTAACTTTATTGAAAGTTGGCTATACACTATACATAGAGCAAACTTGTCACTTATATGGTAAGGGAGCTATGGCAAAAATCTGTCTCACTTGGGTCCAGGCAAGTTGAAAGGCTCTTCAAACACAATCTGAAAATGATATAGAACATCTCTTACAGACTGTGGAATTATAGTTTATTGCTTAGGTCATACACAGTGTAGAAGAAAATTGTATCTTTTATTTAAAAGAATCACATCTGGGAGTGTCAATGTCTTTATTGGAAATATAGAACAATAAAATAATCCTTAGATTGTTGTGATGATTCTAAGAGAATATTTCCCAAGTCAATCAGGGTGGCATCTTGTGCTTAGCCTCATAGAAAATTCTGCATGCTCACAGCTTCAGAAACAAGTGCAGCACAGCTTGCCAGAAGTAAAACCCAGTGGAGATATTTCACATATTACTTAGAAACTTGTACCCCACCAAAGCTCCCTGGCTGGACAGGGATCCACCCCAATTAGCTTTCCGTCTTGTCACAGGGGAGGGAAATCTAGGAAATATTCCCAGAGTATTTCATTGTTATTCTAAACATGTGGAGATACATAGATGCATCAAAATGTATATGTGATTTGCAGGCTCATATCTCTGTGTTCAGTTCATCTAGACCTGGGCCATTGCCACAGGTCTATCTCTTTATGAAATAGCAAGCTTCCTCATGTTACCTAGCCATTGGCCACAGCTAGAGTATGGCCAAAGATATCACTAAGATATTTCTCTGTCTTCTGGAGAGTCTGTTGAAGGGTACTTTAGTTCTATGTGTTTGTACTCTGGTAAAAAAAACTGTCATAGAAGGAGGGTGTGATGCAGTGGGGGAAGCTTTGCAAGCAAATGTGGACATGAACACTGATGCCCATCAATTTCATGACTTTGGGCAATACACTGAGCCTCTCTGAGCCACAAAGTCCTCCACTGCAATGGGGGAAATACAGAGAATTTACAGAGCTATTGTCAGCAGGGCTGCTCCAAAATATTTAAACAAGGAATATAGTAGGGGCACCAGCTGGAATGGACCTAACATTTAATTTATTTAAATAGGAGCACTGTGGTACCCATCTTGACCCTAGGTTGTGGGTCACCCTAGGTTGCTTCATGCATTGCATGAAGCAAACATCTATGGAAAATATTGTGAAGAAAGATATAAGCTGTTGGTTACCCTGAGGTCACTATACCCTCCAATGACTTTGCTTTCTGCACCTGTGCTGACTTTAATTAGTCTGGTTAGTCCTTAACTGATGAGCCGCATATGTTTCTTGACTACAGTTGAGTCCTCCAAGAACCCCACACTTAGAAAAACACAAACAGATTTCACTGGGAATTTTATTAGGGACATATTTACTGATAACTGTTATGTCTTCTTAATCCAATAACCCATTTGTTATTACAAAATACCTTCTCTCGAATAATCTATTTGTCCTAGAGTTTCCATTGTCTGATATTTAGCAAGGCACTCTACGTGTCCTATACTGTTTCTACAGCATTCCTTTTCCTACCAGTTCCCTTTGAGTCTATGAGCAGCTTTACATTTAAAGGTTATTTCTCAATACAGTATTGTTCAGGAGTTTTAAGTATATTGTGATCTCTCTGTCTTTTAACTAAAATGCCTGGGGTCTAGTAAAAATATAAAGGTTGACGCTTGCATTTAGTGGTACATTTTCACTAATTTGTTTTGTGTGAGTCTCTTCTTGCTGTTCCCCTGTTTCTCTTTTCTAACTTTGTTGGATTGTTTTTAAAAAGCAAGGCAAGAGTTTCTCTATGAGTTTGAGGCCAGCCTGGTCACACATTAAGTTTCAGGTCAGCTAGAGCTACATAGTGAGACTCTGTCTTTAAAAAAAGGAAGGGGGGGTGGCTGGAGAGATGGCTCAGAGGTTAAGAGCACTGACTGTTCTTCCAGAGGTCCTGAATTCAATTCCCAGCAACCATGTGGTGGCTCACAATCACCTTAAATGAGATCTTGTGCCCTCTGCTGGCATGCAGGCAGAAAACTATATAAAATAAATAAATAAAGTCTTAAAAAGGGGGGGAGTATTACAGTATATCAATTGACCACTTTTCATATTGCTTGTTCTAGGAACTAAAATAGATATTCTTAAGAGATCATTATTTGAGTTACTTTCTCACATAAAAGTTGAAAATGTTGCACCTCCATAAGTCTGTTTATCACCCCCTCCTTTGATGCTATAATTGTCATGTGGACTATAGCTACATACATTACATCATAACTTATGGGACAATGTTGTCATTCTTGTTCTATATATTTTACAGATTATACAATGGAAAAAGAGTCATTTGCAGTTCTGATATATTTATTTCCATCTTGAGCATTTCAGTTGTGTACTCTTTTTTTATTATGTATACAATGTTTTGCCTGCATGTATGCCTGCATGCTGGAAGAGGGCACCAGATCTCATTATAGATGGTTGTGAGCCACCATGTGATTGCTGGGAATTGAACTCAGGACCTCTGGAAGAACAGTCAGTGCTCTTAACCTCTGAGCCATCTCTCCAGCCCCCAGGTGTGTACTCTTGTATGCCTCATTTCTATCTGAGCAGCTTCCTTTGACATCTCTTGAAGTCTCTATGCTTTCTTGTATCTAATAATGCCTTATCTTCATTCTTAAAGCAATCCTAACTATGCAAATGATTGGTTTGTGTTATTACTGTCTTTCTATTCCCTCTTTACTTTGAAAACATGAGTTTTGTGGTTCCTATGAAGACCTCTCTTTACTGTCACTGTCAGCTGTTTAAATGAGAAGGGCAATAGCATAATTTCTCAGATTCATCCCACTTATGCTAGGACACCACAGCTGCTCCCACAACCCTCAGCACAGGGTTTTTCAGTGTCTCGGGTGACATAAGAATAATTTCCTGAGTCTGGGGCAGGAGAAATCTTATTTCAATGGCAGAGTGGGCTGCATAAAAAGACTCCACCTAAAAGAGAGACAGTGTGCATGTGCTCAAGAAAGAAATACTGTTTGGTGTTTGCTAAGTATTTTGGTCTATGGATTTAAGTATTTTCCCATATGTGAAAATATGTCATTATTTTTCAAACATACTTTCTGCATGATTCTACTTCTTCTGTGACTACAATCACATGTATGGTAGCCATGTTACATTTGTAGCAAAATTATCTGAGCCTTGACTCTTTCTTCTCTGTTCAGACATTTAAGTATTTTTTCCTGTGCTTCAGAAATACAGTTGCCAGGGCTCTACTGTAAGGGTTCCTGATACTTTTCCTCATCACCTCCAAAGGGTCTAAGAGCACACAGGATTCTGATTCAGTATGACAGCTCTCCCTCTGTGAAATCCAAAATCTGGCCCATCTTAGAATAAATGTCACATAATTGTCTTTCTTTTCAAAATTGTTCACATATTCTTCATTCCTTGTATGTCATGGGGTTGTGTTGTGTGAATTAATGAATGTAAGTGGTAAGGATGAAGAGCTAATTTCTGTCTTGGTTCTCCAGGGAATATTGATCTGTTTTGATAGGCAAGTAGATTAGTAAATAGAACTGAACAGGTCTTGGGAGGCAGCCCAAAGTTTGATTTAGTTCTTTCTTTTCTTTTCCTTTCTTACTATCTAGCATGGCTGCCCTGGAGTTCACTATGGAGACCAGGTTGGCCTCAAAGTCACAGCAATCAACCTCCCTCTGGATGCTGAGATTAGATTACAGGCATGTGCCACCACCCCAGCTGCTTCTTTCACTTTTGAAACTATGCTCACATGCCTGCTCCTTATAAGCCTGGTGAGACACTGCCCCCAAATCTGAGAACTGTTTACACCCAGGACTAGGAGCCTCTTTCTGCCTCTTGCCTTCCTAGGAATGTAAGCTCACACTCCAATGGCTGTAACTGCCTCCAACTTTATAACTTGTGTCTGTAGAATGGGAACTCAGCTTTCCAGTTTTGAATTGCAGCTCAGAAAGCTTCAGCATATGTAATTGTATTCTCCCTGCCTTCCAGTAATAGGCAAGGGCGGATCTATACTAAAATTGACATCTCTGGTCATGTCTGACCTAGTAGAGCTTATCTGGCCACATCATAAGTGGAGGTAGAGTGAGCACTGTAGAGTGTAAGGAATGTGTTTGTTCAGAAAACACTGAACAAACATTCTCTTGTATTTCCTAATGAGTCCTTAAGCTTCAGCCAGTATCTTGTCTAGAAATACTTGGTTTTGGTCCTAAGAAAAAACAGAAGTCAGGACTGGGGGTCCCTTGACCATCTGGCCAAGTACTCAAGAAGACTGACCTAAACTCACTGTTTACACTTACACACTAAAACATCACACAGACATGGCAGCATTTAATTTCCAAGCTGGGAGTATCCTCATGGCAATTTGGCCATGTCATTCTGTGTTACTCATGTGGCCTTAGACATCTCTACATCTATCACATTGACAGGGTTCTAGCTAATAATGTAAGAGAAAGAAAATATTGAAAATCCTTCAGTACTAAGACACAGTAAGTGCCTGTCTACTTTCATGGATAACTGTAACACCCATGTCTTGACCAACAGTAATTATGAGCTCCATGTCTTGAAAGCTTCTGCTTGAATGCATCTTCTTAATCACTTTATATACATCGTCTTTTAATCTTTCATAACCATTCTGTGAAACAGTTCCTAAGATTAATCTCATTTCATGGAGGAAGAAACCAGAGTTCAGAGAGGTTAAGCAGACTGACTAAGATCAAACAGCAAACAGCAAACAGCAAAAATTGTGACGAAACAGCAAAAGGGGAATATTTGAAATTATTAGGCACTGCCCTTTATTGTTAAGAGAAAAAGGAAGTCTTTCTAAGCACAGAGGAATAAGTGGGGTCCCTAAACATGAAAATCATTTGCTTTTAATTACTCTTCCAAATAATTGCAGGCTTTCATTTTTAAGAGCCTTACTTCCAGGGTTAAAATGCCAAACAGAACAAAAATCCTAAAGGCTACATGGCTACACTCAAAGTCTCATGGGAAGGAAGCATGCAGTACCAGTTCTCCACACCAACTCCCTGCATTCCTTTCCTGTTTTGTAGCTAAGCTCTCCTGACAGGCAGGGGCTCTACAGGATGTCAGATGCATCAGGAAGGAAAAATGGAAGGCCCATCTCAATACTCTGTCTTCAGTGAGTGCCTGTTGATGACAAAGCAATGTCCAACAGTAATACAAACTCTAGACGTAGTCCTGCCCAATTTTATAAACTTAACTTCAGCATGAGCTCCACATGATTTAAGGGTTTATGATGGAAAGCATGCTACCTCCATTTACAGGTAGCATGACATGACAGGATCTTAACTGAAAGATAGACAAGGTGTGTGGTATCATTGTCTTTTGGTTCATGGAGCTATTCAATTTACACACACACACACACACACACACACACACTTTGCCAAGACATAGATGCGGAGCAGATGGTGAACTCAAGGCCAGCCATGTTTGAGGTCAATTTGGGTTACCTAGAAAACTCCTGTCTATATTTAAGTAAATAAATAATTTAAAACTCAAATAAAATAGAGTAACTTATTTATCACATGCCACATGCTGGTGAAATAACTAGATTAGAATTGTGTAAAATTGTGAGGCTAAGGCCCATGCCAGTCAGTGTGTATCTCTCTCTCTCTCTCTCTCTCTCTCTCTCTCTCTCTCTTTCTGTGTGGTATTTTCTCACCTATCTCTATAACAAAATACAGGTTAACAAGTGGAAAGTCTGACATAAAAAGTTTTATGTGATATGAGAGACTGAGGAAAAACCGATTTCTTATGCTCAGAGCCAAAACAATATGGATATTCATGTAGGAATATGATTGCACAAAAAGACCATGTACTGGCCTGAGGCCCATTGGACTGAGAACTGGCCAGTAACTTCTTGGCTTTCCTATGCCTTTCCATTGACCTACATTTAGAATACACTCCTTCTAGAATGAGTTTTTATGACCATTGGCAGACAGTAGCTCTGAGAATGGCTAATCTTATACATTGCACTGGGGGAAATTATACTGCAAAGTTTTTTAGGATTTCTGGCTGGTTTTAAGGAAAGAGCTTTTGGTTCCTATGGACTGCCATGGGTATGCAAGAAAAAGTCAGAAGGCACTGCCAACCCCTTCAGTATGCCTGACTTCTGAGAATCGTAAGTTCTTTTCTTCTCCTTGAGTTATTTTCATTTTTAAGCTGCATATATGACTTGCCAGGTGAAAATGCTTAGGCATAAAGGGAAGGGTTGACTGTTGTTGACCTTTGGGTCCCCTGTTAGGATCCATCACACTGTCCTATTCTGTATCAGCAGAGCCTCCTATGACAGGTCGCTTGACAGAGGCATCCTCTTGTAGTTACCAATTTCATTTGAATCCTACCATCATCCTCAAAGCCACACAAGGCATTAAAATGTGGCTTTGTGACTTTTTTTTACCTTTCTTTTCATACATAAAAGTAATTAAATATGTGTGCCTATATAGTGGGGGAAGAACAATTAATGGCGTGTCAATCAGGTTCAGCTGCACTTCATGGGAAGGGAAGGCAATGTTATCCTTCAGAAAGTGAAGCCATCTTTCTTTCATTGGCTGACATAATATTTATATTCCTATTTTAAAATGGCAGCTACAAATAGAAGCAGAGAGACTGTAGGTTCTCCAAGGAAATCTAACTGTAAACACTTACCATTATAAAAGTTCTATTTATATGCAAAAGAACGTGACTAATACCATAAGGACATCCCCACAGTACGTCAGTTTATCTCGCCTTTTGAAGAGAAATAAAATTAAGCAAACACTGCATTTCACATGAGTGCTGCCTCCTTGGGGTCCTCAGCTCAAGATGAAGAGTTTTTGCAGAGGAGTGACAGAGCAGGTTGTCCCAAGACACATCTAAGAAGTTCAGGTGACCACTCAGCAGCAAATTGGACAGCTTGGAGACACAACATTACGGAAACAGTTGTGAAGAACACTGAGCTGACATGGCTGCATTAGGAACTGTTTAAGGAGCTATACAGGCATAATTCAGTTTCTACAGCCATTGTCATTACTCTGCAGGAGAAGGTGGCTCAGAGGAGTGATAGTGAGTCACGTGGTACCACACAAAGGCAGTGTCAGAATGGTGCTGTACCTGTCCATGTTGTGATTCCTACTCCAGGGCATTCCTAGATGCATGATCTGGCCTCCTTGAGAATTGAACACTGGAACTTCTATTGTGCAAAACAATGAGGCTGACCCAGGGTACAGTCAGGAGAGCACTTCTCTGGCTTTGTGGAATTCTATACCAAATCCACTGAAGAGTCACTTGTGGCTCCTTTATTTAACTTCCTCTCCTTTGAAATACTAGTGCCAACTTCAATTGATTACATATAAGATGTCTTAGTTAGAATTTCTATTGCTGTGATAAAACACAATGACCAAAATCAAGGTAGGGGAAGAAAGGGTTGGGTTGATTTCATCTTATACTGAGGGAAGTAAGAGCCAGAACTGAAGCAGGACAGGAACCTAAAGACAATAACTAATGCAGAGACCGTGAGGAGTGCTGCTTCTGGCTTGCTCCTCATAATCTGCTAGCCGGCCACCATCCCTGGGGTGGCACCACCCACAAGAGGCTGGGTCCTCTCACATCAGTCACTAATCAAGAAATCCATTACAGAGTTGCCTACAGCCAGATCTTACTAGTCTCCTCTGGATGAGTCTAGCTTATGTCAAGTTGACATAACCAGCCAGCACAAAGGAGAACACAGGCGTTTGGTACAGCTACTGGGTTTAGGTCCTACACAGCTGCTCAGTCTAATTTATCTTTCATTCTTTCCCTGTCAAACAAACATTTTATATGAGGGACACATTTATTAGAAGGTAATTTTTTCCAGCATGTGAAAGTGACTAAGAGGCCAACAGACTCCACTGCCCACAAATGACTCAATGACATCCTCACTGGTCAACTCCTCTCTGCTATAATCGCTACCCCTACTTTTCCTTCAGAGGTACTTTTCTGAAAGAAAGAATGCCATAGTCTCAGACACTAGTTCATTGGCTGTGATTTTGTGTAGGGTCATTATTTCCTCTTTCAAAATCTATTTTGCTCCTTATCATGTCACTTTATCACACATACTGTGACTGAAATCAGTCATCCATCACCAGCATGCACTTACACAGACTACTGAGCTCCCAGGCAGAACTCCTACAGTGATGACTGAGATAGATAGATAGATAGATAGATAGATAGATAGATAGATAGATAGATAGATAGATTCACATTCTACCAATCCCCTCATCAGGGAAAACACACAAATAAAGTAAGGAGGTCAATTGCCTGGGTGATGACATGACCCTGAGAGCTCAGGAGAATGTTGTCACCCCTTCCCTGGGAGGGACGGATAGAGGGAGGAAGGGAGGGAGGGAGGGGAGGAGGGAGATAGGAGAGAGAGAGGTTGAATTCCTATTTTCCAGTTCTAGAAAATGGCATATGATGTCATAATGGAATAGAATGGGTCAAATCTAGTAGGAGTGGTTTACATCTAAGAAGACCATGTGAAGACAGTGACAAATAGGAGAATGTTCTGTGATGATCTAGACTAGTATAAGGCAAGGAATGCTAAGTTTCACTAACAAGCCACCAGAAGGCAGAAGGAGATGGAATCCTGGCCCCACTCCCCAAGCCCCCTTCCCTGGGAGATTTCCCTGGGAGCATGGTCCTGATCACACTCAGATTTCACAGTGAGTCCCCAGTGCAACCAGACACAAAAGCACTTGTTTTGTTGCAAGAGTCTCAGATTGCAGAGTTTTGTTCCACCCTAGGAAATGAGCACAGTGAATTCGGGGAGGTGTTTACATTTTTAAACAAGGATTAAGAAAGATCTCACTAGGAACGAACATCTCAGGCAAACCCTGAAAAGACAACTTTGGATGAAGACCTTTCCAGACAGAGGGTACAGAATGTTGATGTAATGGGGTGAAGCCAGTATGACTGCTTCAGTGAGGCAAAAGCGTTGGGATGAGCAAGCAGCTGGGCTCTGGATCCCTGCTGTCACTCAGGCTATTTACTGCAAGGTATAAAGCCACTGTTGAGTTGAGGTGGACCAAGAGCTGACCAGCATTGTATTAAGGTCTCTCTGGCTCTTTGTTGAGAATAAGCTGGAGATCACTAGGAAGCTTTCCTGGAAAACCTGATGAAGAAAACTGCAGCCTGTCTACTGGAGATAGGGGGAACTGACAGCTCTATGCTGCATATTCAGACAGGAGATGATAATGACTGGCAACACACTGTAGGCAGAGGCATAGGCCTGACTTCTTAATGATGCTGAGGGTTAATTCAGACAGGAGATGACAATGACTGGCAACACACTGTAGGCAGAGGCAGAGGCCTGACTTCTTAATGATTCTGAGGGTTAAACTAGACAGCAAGACCATCTAATCGACTGGAGTGACCACCCTGAGAGCCAGTCATGCCTTAGGGGATACAAGGGACACATTTGGCAGGTAGGGAACAAGAAATCAGAACATATAAGAAACATCCTTAAAAAAGGAGAGAGGGGAGAGAGAGAAAGAAGGAAGGAGAGAGAGAGAGAGAGAGAGAGAGAGAGAGAGAGAGAGAGAGAGAGGAGCACCACCGAGCTGAGGAATGGGGGTTAGTCAAAGAAGAAACTACAATGGACCATGAATGTAAGAAGTTCAGTCACTGGTCAGGAAGAAAAAGGAAATTAAAATAATATGATTTCATTTTCCTTCCATCCAAGTAGTTAACATGAAAAAGCCTGGCAAAATTCAATGTTGTCCAAGATGTGAGGAAAATAATATAATATTCCAATTACTCCTGGCAGAATCACGAATTGGTACATTATTCTAGTGAGAGCTTTTATTGTATTTATCAAAAGCAGCACTGCATAGTCCATGCATACTGATCCTACCTGGCAGATGTATGGGGCTCAATGAACATGCACATTGAGGAGGAGGCACACCCTAAGAAGAGTATCTTCATGCTTTTTTAGTATAATAAAATCCAGCAATGACCTAAAAGCTCACCCCGAAAAGGGAATGAGTAATTGCTTCAGGTATGCCATGGAACAGTGCACATCCCTTAAAAGGAATCAGCTGGTTCTATATACATACATCAGCAAGCATGCTTCTCTTCATAAATAATTATTAAGCAACAAAAATTAATGCTTGAAGCACACAAACACGGTCACACGTATCTGGTGGATTCAGATACACACATGTGAAAATGCAAAGAATGAACTGTTGGGGGACACACCCCAGATTCACAGCATGGAGGTTTCAGCAGGAAGTGGATGCATCACGGTAGAGAGTGAAGAAAAGGCAGGAATGATAGAGAATCTCTTCATCAACCAGCTTTTTGAAAAGAGAAAGAAAACAAAACTCTGAAAGAAAATCTGACCAACTGAGACAGGTGCTTGTTCTGGATGCTGGAAGTTCAGATACTCATCGTTCTATTTTTTGTGCCTGTTTGTGCATTATGTATTGTTTTTCAAATAAGGGAATGACTGAAAGAAGGGGGGCATGGAACAAAGGCAGAGAGGGGAGAGGGAGTCAAGGAGGGAGAGGGCATAAGGGAGGGGGAGGGAAGTAAGATTGGGTGGGCCGGTAACAGGAGGGTCAGGTAGGAAATTCTTCACAGTTTTGGAGTCCATTTAAACTGGTCACAAGAGTTCGCTTTCTTGAGGATGAAAATTCCAAACTGTGGAGTATTTTCCTATTGTAGCTTTTCTTTCCTTGTTGTCCATTTTCCCCTAGCGTAATATTTTTTGATTATTGATTGTTTGGGAATTCCACACCATGTACTCCTATCACAGTTACTTCCCAGTCCTTCCAAGTTCACCACCACCCTTGTGACACCCCCTGTCCCAACAGAAGGAGGAAGAGGAAGAACAAGTTCAATTTGTATTGCTCATACACTCTCTGGAGCCTGGTCAAACTCCCAACAGTCAGCCCCTTAAAGAAAACTGATTCCTTCCCCAACCTCACCCCCACCAAAGCCATCAATTGTGGAAAACTATACCCTGCATCATTATCACAATATTTAAGAGTTCTCTTCAACTGCTTTCTGTCTAGGCTGTTACGTTTTAGGTGGAGAGTAGGGTGGGGGTGAGTGTGGAGGAGCTTTCCATGTCCCTTTCTCAACTGTGAGTCTGCCGTCATCGCCATCACTGCAAAAGTAGCTTCCTTGTCCTTTTTAGTCAGCAGGCAGCAAGATTATGGACTTGACATGGTTCCTGGTGACAGCATGAATCATGAACATCCACATGATCTCTGGCCTTTGCATGTGCCATAGACCTCAGCTTGTTCTCTGGTGTCTTCTGCTGCAGCACAGGCCATGGACACCATCACAGTCTGGTGGAAGCACAAGCCTAGGACATAAACATGGCCTCCAGGGTAACATGGACCATGGACACCAACATGATCCCCAGCAGGAGACTGGCCCATGGACATTAACATGACTTCAGGTGGCAGCATAGACTATGGGCATCCACCTGGCCTTTGGTGGGAACACAGGCCATGGACATCAACACGATCCTGGCTGCAGCAGGACCACAGACCCCATCATGGCCCTCTGTAGCAGCAGGACCACTGATCCCTGACCATCATGGTCTCAGGTGGCAACACAGGCCACTGCCACTAACCTCAACATGGCTCGCAGCAGCAGCATGGCCTGCAGGCACTAACATAGCTTCAGGCATCGGCATAGACCATAGATAGACATTTGCAAGCTTATTTTGTTTGTGGTGCCTGATACCAAATCCAGGACCTCGGGTAGGCTCTACCACCACCTTATATTCCCACCCCAGAAGTCCTGCTTCAGTCATCAGTGAGACCAAGGTTGATTTGTCTCAGGCTGCCTCAGCCTGCAGAACAGCATAGGAAATCATCCAGGAGAGAGAAACAAGTACCATTTAGAGGGACAAAAAGCCCTCTGCCAGTGGACCTCAGAACACCAGTAGTAGCTATCATCAACACCCCCCGCCTACATTCTTGGAGCCACTAATACTACAGGGAAGAGGGAAATACAGGTTTGCAGACAAAGTAAACCAAAAGTATGCCATGGACATCTTTTCAACCTTTCTGAAATGCTTGTTTGAATTTTCTAGAATCAAGGGAACAATATGCTTGATTAGTTCTCGGCGGACTTAACAATTTTGCTTTTTTCAAAAATCTCTCTCCTTGCAGCATGTCCATCATTAACCTTAAATGTTTTAGGCCTGGAGAGGAGCTTTTCCTCCCTTGAAGTAGAATCTTTGCTTTCAAAATGAGATTGCTTTAGGATAATTTGCTTTGATAATCAAAAGATCCTCTCTGAAGCAAGGGGTCACCTGTCAAAGGGTCTATGAAGACTGGTCCTTGTCTTCATGGAGGTGACCCCACAGTGGAGAAAACTTATAGGATATTCCTGGCCTAAGCATTTGATTTTGAGCTGATACCATTTGTTTTAAATCACATTCTATGTAGGCTTAGTTCAGAAGTCTTAGCTCAAAACTTTGAAAAGGTAGTCACACCCTTAAGGCCTTGGCCTTGCCAAGTCTTTCCACACAAGCAGCTAAGAAGCAGAGACACCAATCAAAGGTTGACTCTGCCTTAACTGTTTGGTTCTTGTTATATGCCTGGTATTTAAGTATCATCACTTTGTGAGTCATCATTTGTAGAACTGGTTTGAATTGGTTTTTAACAGGAAAACAAACAATGTAGATACGGGACTTTATGAATAAGTTACTTATATAAGTGTGTAATTTTGTGCTTTTGAATTTGGACACTGCTAAACATGATTCCACACACAGAATGGCCTTTTCCCAGCTACTTCTGCACAGAATAGTTTAATTTGTCTGTGTAAGTGTTCATAATTACTCGGCCACTGTGTGCTGTGATAAACACGAGAAGTGCGTGTTGCATCCAAAAGGAGAGATGCACAGCAGAAGGCACTCAGCGAGGGGCCGTCTGCCCTAACGGGGTGGGTGATGAGGAATCTGCTTCTCAATGCCACAAAAATGAAGAGACCTGTGGCTTTTAGTTTTGCATTCCTGTCCTGCATTCAAACACAGCCAAAGGTTTACAGGGAAATGACGATGAAGCTATTTTGAATTGTCACAGGCTAATCTGTCACATTATTCAGGATACATGAAGACACCATTATCTGTTCTGACAAATCACAGGCCTGGAAATACTTTTTAGCAAAACAGGATCCAGTTTTTTTTTTTTTTTTTTGCTTTGTGGTTTGGATCCTGGTGTTTATAAACCCAACAGGCCCAGGCCTCTCACCAGGCTTCCAGTCTTCATACTCCCATCCCACTGGAAAGAAAGGTCTGTAACTCTGCCTTCACAACAGAGTTAACAGGGGATTTTTGCACGGGGACTGTCACATGGTCAGAATCAGGAACGGCATCACCATCAACTTTTGTCACTATCATTATTATGCTTAACCTGATAGTCATTTTGACACATCATCCTCATTGCCATTCAAGGTTCATTTAAAGCACCACTCACTGCATTGTTTAGTAATTAATTACTTTCATTCAGTTAATGAAGTATTTACTGAGTACATAATAAGCATCAGACTTTATGCTAGGGCCTCCTAGGGTTTTAAGATGATAAAACAACTCTGGAGAGCTGTTCAAGCAGACACTGGTCAAATACATTGACTGTCATTGTAGCTTTTCAAGCTGAAAGAAGACTGATGGAGGAAAAGAGCATGTTGGTCCAAGACAAACAAACCAAAAAAGAACTGCCTTAGACATGGGACCAGGTAGATAAGGAAGAGGCAAGGGGGATGGTTTTCTAAGAAACAAACACAAACATAGCCCACTTCACTGATACTCAAGTCAGTAGAAAGCCATCCAGTGGGTCGTCAAATTTAACAGAACTTCATCGAAAACACCTAATATAAGCCAGGCTCTGCTCATTTACATAGGACAGACATGCTCTCACCCTTACTTCGCAAAGCTATTCCTGTGCTTGAAAAGTATGCTACAGTCAGCATTAATCTTGTAATCAATAAAGCCCACCTTTTATTCATTTTAATTTACTATAAGTTTGGAGACCAAGTTTTCACCCTGTGGTCTAAGATAGCTTGGAATTTACTTTGCAGCCCAGGCTGTCCTAGAGCTTGCAGTAATTTAAAAGAGAGGAGAGGAGGGGAGAGGAAGGGACAACAGGGGAACAGAAGGGAGGGGAGAGGCACAACAGCATATGTATCGCTGTACCCTAGGCACTAGCATAGGGCAAAATGCTCCAGTGTGCCTTTTGCAGTTTTCACAGTTGTTCAGTAATGAATAGTGAAAAATAGGAGCTTCCTGGTTCGACTTTGGTGCAATATGAATGGGGAAACCTAATAAGACCAAAATTCGCACCACAAAAGGTGACTATGGAAGACCTGAGTGCGCTACTGCAATAGTACTGCTTCTTTGACATGAAGATTTATCAGCAGTGTAGATTAGTCACTGTGGAGCTTACAAGCAATCAGAAATATTTGTAGGAGAAACTCACGTTGACAGAGTACTCAATGATCAAGTCCACTTCCTCTGAATCCCTGCAGTTGTACACCACCTGAAATGACAGAAAGAAATATATTGCTTCCCATGGTGCCATGGAATAATCCTTATGTACACTGTGAATATACAGTACTCTCATTGGTTAGTAAAGAACTGACTCTCAGATAGCAAGGCAGGAAGGATAGGTAGGACAACCAAACTGAGAATGCTGGGAGAAAGTAGAGGCAAAGCATAGATAAGAATATGGGTTAAAATAAAATGTAAGAGTTAGCTAGTAACAAGCCTATGTTTGGCAACTTGGGAGGGGGCTGCTAGGACAGGATATTCCACCTACAAATGGCACCCACCTTCTGGCATAGTTCCACATAAGACCTTAAAAAGCATTTTAAAAGGTTCTAAACACACAAAACAGAACAAGACTCGGCTTCCTAGTCTCACAGTCTTATGCCAGCTGCAGCAAAGAGACATGTCTCCCAACAACAGGCTGTGAGATGGAGCCTGCTGCCAAGCACCATGAACTAAGCAGCCTGGTGGGTTCCTACAGTCTTCCACCAGGTTTCAGTACAGAAGGCTTCTCCCAGCTACTGCCTATGGTATTGAGAGCTCTGCCCACAGGCTGTGTAGTGGGTTTGGGGATTTTGCTCAAGCAGACAGAAGAGGTTACAGATATACAGTAAAGACAGATTCAGATGGAAAAAACCCTCTGAACAGGTTATAGTGTCTTGAAATATATATGTAAGGTTGAAAGAAAAAAAGAAAAGGGGTAGAGAAAGTCCTTTAAAAAAGAATAAAGCAATAAAATATAATAAGCCACATAAAGTTGAAAAATATACAGAGAGTCTGGATCCTGTATGTTATTTTTTGGCTTCTGAGAGACACTGGATTATAAAAACTTCTAGATTCAACCAACCCATATACTTTAAAGATATCTTGACTTTAAAATTTAAGTCAAAAGATATGTTACTTTGGAGGAGAGGTTATGCTTTTATTTCTACAGGAAATGAGAGGCTGTGAATTCATTCCAAGCTAAAGAGAATCAGGTTTAATCAAAGAAGACCCCCTGAAATCCTGAATACAGACATCAAAAATAAACCTAAAGGACTATAAGAGACATGATGTATATTATACCCAAACACATAACAAAACCATCTTTGTCTGATTTATGTACAATGCAAAATCTATACTTATATTAAAACAGATATGAATGTTACCTTTATAATTTATGCACTTTTTAGACCAAGAGGTCTGGAGAACAATGAAAACAGATGGTCCAGGTGACCCAGCACCCAGAACAACTTCCAGGCTTCTGACTGAGATGATCCAGCCTCATAGAATAATACAGTCAAGACTTAACAATTATTCTAAAAATTTATCAGGTTCCCACAAAGATTACCAGTGCCCAAAGACAACAGGAAGGAGTCTAGAGAAAATAATGTCTACATTCCCCAAATATCGGTTATGGATCTTTCTTGCAATTTAAGGGGAGTTGGTTACAAGTTTTTATTGGTAATGGTCATTAAAAAAGCTAAACAAAGGAAATTAGATTTAAGGATCTTTTTCTGAAAGGAAAAAGGGGGGATATAGAAATGATAGGATAAAGGGGTAGATTATTGAGTCTACTTTTAAGCCAAAATAACCACTAATAGTCTTAAATGTTTTACACTGGTATGGATTGTTGTATATTAATAAAAATCTAAAGTTAATTTTGTTATACTGTATGGATGTTTCTATTCTTGTTTGGGTTATTGTACTTAGCAAATCATTTTAAAAAGTAATGGATAATTAAAAATACAGACTAATAGTAATCTATAATAGTCAAACTTATAGTAATTTTAGATAATTTTCAATGCCATAAACATATATTCAGATAGATGATCTTCAAACACTTCAAAGACACACAGGATATGGCATTTAATGTTTAATAACCTAAGGCTTTTCAAGATCATGAGACAGGTCTGTCCTGGTAGCAACAATCTACTTCAGAGAAGATGATAGGCATAAAAGAAACTCCATATAGAATTTGCTTTCTTTATGGCAAAAGCAAGCCATCTGGGCAAAGAATCTACCCTTGCCTCAGTTGGTGACAGTTACTGTCCAAACTGGACCATCAGGATACAAGAAAGGCAACTGCTGAACTTTGCCAAGACAATGTAGGACAGTCCGTCAAAATTCCCTACTTTAACCAGAAAGTCTGTCAGATATGCTAGGCCTGTAGAACAGAGTTGGATGCCCCAGCATTACATAGAAACCTAGGGTGAATGCCCAGGTAGCCAGATGTCCTTGTCATTAGGTAATATGTCCTTCTGAGGTGTTCAACCCAGTTGAAGACTAGATAATCATAGTTAAAGTTTTCCTTAGTTATGATAAAAGGTAAAATAAGTATAAAACTATAGTGATGTGGCATGTCCAGTATGCTGCAAATATGTGCTGCTTTTATTGGTTGATGAATAAAGCTGTTTTGGACAATGGACAGACAGAATAGAGCCAGGCAGAAAAATTCAAACAAAGATAAGGAGAGCAAGAAGGTGGAGTGAGAGAGATGCCATGTAACCACCAGAGAAACAAGATGTGAGGTAACAAGCCACAAGCATCATGGTCAAGTATAAATTACATTGGTTAATTTAATTGTGAGAGCTAGTCAGTAATATGACTGCGCCATTGGTCAAATAATTATAATTAATATTAAGCCTCAGAGTGATTATAAGTGACTGTGGGACCAAGTGGAATGCATAAAAGCTTCCATTTGCAATTTAGAAACATAAAAATGGAATATTTTCTCTAAATTTGCCAAATACAAATGGACTGGATATTGTAACTGCACTTCTTACTTAATAACCATTTCATTATATATAGTTTTACTATGTTAAAGGTTAAAAACCTTCCTTTTTAATTAGAAAAAGGGGAAATGCTCTTCAATAATCCTTCTATAAACTGTGAATATATATTACTCTTGTTGGTTGGTAAAGAACTGGCTAGATGATAGCAAGGCAGGAAGTATAGGTGAGATAGCCAAACTGAGAATACTAGGAGAAAGGAGGGTGGAGTCAGTGGGGAGTAAGACATGCTGGAGGACTGGTATAGTCATGAGCCGTGTGGTAAAGCATTTATATGGGTTCAATTAAAATGTAAGCATTAGCTAGTAATAATCCTGAGCTACTGATAGAGCATTCATAATTAATACAAACCTTTGTGTAGTAATTTGGGAGCAGGCTGCTGGGAAAGGAAAACTGCCTACACCATGACCTTCCTGGAGTCTCCCCATAAATGGCTATTCTCGGTTAGGTTTGTTACAGTGTCTGAACCTGAACTCAAAGCCATATCTGAGTATCTTTCATGTACACATGATAGACCCATATCATTAGACTTCTTTGATTTTTCTCCCATTAAGTGATCCTTTGTTGCAGGGGTCTGTCCCAGCCATGAACTAAAGTAATAAAGAAGAAAATTTTTCTCATTCCATATATTTGTCAATGCTCCAATTACGAGAGAGAATGCAGAGTAGCTGAAGAGTTTAGCATGCTTTTTATTTAATAGCCCAATAACCCCTGATGAGTCAGAGACAAAAATTTGAGAGAATGATAACTGCATGTTAAGATAGCTTTATCAGAACTGGAAATGAGCCTTAGTGTCAGAATAATTCACTATGTTATTCTACTGCTAGAAAAAGCAAGACAAATGTAAGAGTTTGAGCTGGCACCTGATGGAGGGACGTATTAAGCTTTTCTATGACAGAATGAAAATATATTTGTAATTTCCTAATATTTTCTTTTTTGGGGGAAAGGAATAAAAAAAGAAAATCTTTCTTGTCCTCTTGTTTTCCTTTCACTAGGAAAACAAACTATAAAATGATCTGTCTGGTTAACCATCAGGAAGACAGAAGTAAATTTAAAAATGCTTTTTAAAATACCAGAGCATTCTAGAGTTCTATTTTCATGACCAAATCTTTCCATTTATCTCTCTCCTCTCTCCCCTCCCCCTCTCTCTATCTCTATCTCTCTCACACATACACACACTGCAATTAAGGAAGTATTAAATATCTCATCCTTGATTCTCACTCAGCCTATTACTGGGACTTTCTGAATTAATCTCTGACTAGCTGTGTGTGGTCAGTCTACTGTGGGCTGGAAGAGATATAGCAATATAAGCAGTGTACGGTGCTTCAGCTAGCTTCCATCATGCCTCGATTATCTGGCAGGTACACAATCTCAATGGTTAAATCAATTCTGTATTGTCCTAAGAAACTGTCCAATGCTAACACATACACACCACTCCCCCAGCTGGTTGGTAAAATTGCACAGAGAATATTAAGTGATGGCCCTGAGGAAACAGCTACTAGTTAAAGGGGAAACTCAGAAAAGAGAGTGGTGATTACATCTGATGGGATTCTCAGACAGCCCAGTGAGGAAGGAGGAGCAGCTGAATAAAGTGTGTGTGTTTTTTTTAAAGGTAAGTCATCCTTTACAGCAATTACCAGAATGGGAGAGTTTTGCTCCTACTTCTCAACCTTACACTCTGAAAAAGAACTTCTTCTAATGCAAGACTAAAAGAGCCAATTACTCAGCACCAAGCCACAACCTAAATCCTTGGACTTGGCAGCTAACATTTTTTTTTCTTGGAAAATGTTCTTCTAAAAATCTTCACTAACAACTCTGACTTTATACATTTAGATTCTGAAAAGGTGAATGAGAACTAAGCAATTACATACCAAAGTAGAGAAGAGAAGGTACCGAATAAAAAAGCATACAGTTATAGTTGAAGCTCACACCAAGGAAGGAGCTCTGCAGAAGGTCTAGTTCATATTTATGGTAAAATGTAACAAGCATGAAAATGAACAATTACAGGGCATTTTGTATGTGAGGGTTTTTCAGCAGCTGGCTCATTCCTGCATAATAACATTTAGGAGAAGAACCTCTGTGACACTATGTGACAGAGAAGCAGACGAGGGGTCAGTCAATTTTGCAAAGCTGGGGCAGATAAATTCTGAGTCACTGTGGAGGAATAAAGGTGTATTTTGGCTCCTGGTCTCAGAGGCTTCAGTCCACGGTCACTTGACTCCATCACTCTGGGCTAGTGGCAGTATCGTATACCACGGTGGGAGTACATGGTGGGGGAGGACTTCATCAACAGCAGCCAAGAAGCAAAACTACAGGCAAGAAAGGGCTGCAATGCCCATACTCCTTTCAAAGACAGACTCTTAATGGCCTGAGTTTTTCCAATTAGTCCTCACATCCTAAAGACTCCACACTTTGCCAAATAGAACCATGAGCTTCAGACCAAACTTAAATACACGTGTTTTGAAAGGACAGTCTAGATGATAGCTGTAATGAACAGCTTCCATAAGTCCACTCAGCTTGAAGTGGTGAGATCTGGTTCAAACACAGGACTCCTGCCCAGACCCAGCCCTAAGCAATACACTCATGCACAGTGTGTTAAACTCCCAAAATGCACCAGAAAGCTTCTTTCAGCAGCCAAAGGCAAAGGTTTCTGAGGCATGATGGTGCAGTAGAAACATCTCAGTATTGGAGATTTTCAAGGCCCAGGGTAGTTTCTTCTCTAAGTGTCAGATAATACTATTGATGCCCCTTGGCTGACGATGGGCCTGGGTTTCAGGAAAGTCATCACAAGTTGAAGATAGCATAAATAGAAAATGCATTTGCTATGAATCCAAGCTTAGCAACACAGTCCCCTCATGCTCTCATGGATCACTCCTGTGGCCTAGCATAAGTAGGAGGTTCATGCTTACCTATCACTGGCATGGGGAAAGATCTCTGTTTAGAATTGGAAATCTGTTTTCCATTGAACACATACTTGTTTTGTACCTCCACCAAACTAAACATCATTAAGCCTAATCATCTTAAGTCAGACACCATATTACTTACTTTTCAGGCTGTCCTGTGGTTATAGAGACTATAGTCGCTAGCCCACAGAGAGAAGGCTTGCTCTGTTCCTGGTACTATCTAAGAATTTCCCCACACTGAACCATGATATAGTCACATGGTCTTTTGGAGTACTTTCTAAAAGAATGGCTCTAGCACACTGATGAACTCACAGTGATACTCTAATGACATCTTTCCTGTGTCCCAATGTCTAATTTAATCCAGAAAATGAAAGAATTTATACAATATCAAGATACCCTGCATATATATATATATACATATATTATTATTATTATTATTATTATTATTATTATTATTACAAAGAAGCAGCCTCAGAGCTGAAAAGATAGCTCAGTGAGTAAAGCATTTTCATACAAGAGTGAGGACCAGAATCTAAACCCTCAGAGCTCACATAAGGGTGCATGTCTTCAATGCACCTAAGGTGAAATGTGAAGCAGAAGCATGTGCCCAGATGCCCATGGACCAGCCACTCTGGTTGGTGAATTCAGCAACAAAAACCTTTCTTAAACAATGTGGAAGGCAAGGAGTAAACACCCGAGGAAGACTTCTGATGCCACATACTGTCACTAAGGACAACACAAAAGCACACATGAACAGACATGTCGGGCTTAGTATCTTTTTGGTTACCTGGGCAGTTATGCCCTTTGGGCTGACACCATGTTGTTCTGAGCCGCACAAATCTGGTTTTCCTACTTTTATCCATGGTGAAATCTGTTTTTACTCATTTTTGAAACTAGCTTTTAAGATACATTTTACTTAACCCAATAGATCAAAAATATTTCAGCATGCAATAAAATTTAAGTGTGTTAAAATTTTTATATTAAGCATTCAAGATTCAGAGTGTATGTTATATTTGTAGCCAATTGAAGATCATAGTACCTATGAATGCTGAGGGTCCACATGTGAATAGCAGCTAGAGTTAGCACTAATTCATAAGGGTATTAGAGTTGGATAACATATCCCTAGAGTGAGCGGCTTGGAAGGCCATTGTTATTGGTATTTCTAAGCTTCTTTTCTCAGGCTGGACAGATTCCATCCAAGGGTTGGTTCTACACCTGGAAAGAATAGGATCCCATGTGGAGTCTTTCACTTAAGCCTGCTGTTTTCATGCAGTTCCGCTGACCTCTGCATGTCCTGCACTTGACTCTCTCTAGCCTTCCTTCTGAGGATGAAGGTAGTTCCCAGCTCTGCAGGGAGGTGAGGACCCTGGTGCTCTAATGTGTCTTTAGAATCTTTTCAATGTTCACTTAATATTCGTTAACTTAGTTCATAGTGTCACTAATTCCTCATCTTTTCTGAGACTGCACTTTCAGTGCCTATACCACTCCCTCCGCCCCAATACACCCAGCTTTTGAAGCTGCTCCTGTAATTATAGTCATTTGTTGCCTAACAACAGGGGCAGATTCTGATAACTCTTCTTGGACAACTTCATCAGCATCAAACAACACAGAGTGCACTTATGTAAACTAAGCTGCTACAGCATTTCGAGGCAATACAATCTTACAGGACCCTCGTCAGATAGGCTATCTCCCAATCAAAATGTCACAGGCCAGTGCATGCCTGTTAATTGTATTACTCTTTTTTTTTCTTCTGTTTTAATTAATTCTCCCCTTCTGTCTTTTCAAGTAGGTTGTCTGTTTTGAAATAATCGTACAACCACATGCAGGTTGTAGTAAGAAACACAGACAGACTCCATATACCCTTTACCCAATTTCCTATAATGGTGGTATTTTTAAAACAGCAACAGCAAGGACACTGATATATACAAGAAGGTATTTCCCTTCCCATTGGCACTACCTAATTGCCCTTCAGTGGCCAAACCCCTCCTTCTTACCAATTCTTCCTTAACACTTGATAGGCACTAAACTGTACTTCCATAATTTAGTTAATTCAAGGTTGCTATACAAAAGAAGGAATATGGTATGTAATCTTTGGTATTGCATCCCTCTGTCCAGTTCAAGTTCTTGAGCATGAACCAACTATTTACATGTGTCAAGTTCCTTGCTCAGTAATACTCACAGGAAGAATGTACTGTTTGTTTAGCTACTAGAATACTGGATCACAATCATGTTTTGGGTTGGCGGGCAGATTTTGCAGGGATATGTTGAGTCATTTTACACATTTTCCAGGGTTTTTTTCTACTTTTGATATTGGGAGTGCTTTGTACATCCTCAAAACAAGGGTTTTTTTTTCTTCCTTTGTTTGCTTTTAGAAACACAATTTGAAGATATTTCTTACTCTGTATTTGTCTATTCTTCCTCTGATAGAGCTTCCAGAGAGGGAGCTTCAGTTCTGGTGCAGCCCAGTGCATGCCCTCCCTTCCCATCTTATGGGTAATGTTTTATGTAACAAGCCTAAGAATTCTTGGCCTGGTTCTGGATTCCAAAGACTTCCTCTTATATTGTCTTCTAATTTAAGATATTTTCACTCCATTCTTATATTAGGTAGGAAGTATACTTCAAGATTCCAGTTTTTGTCAGTTGATCCAGGATCATTTGTTGAAAGGCCTTGTTTCCTTCTTGTGAAGGAAACTATTCCTGTCAAACTCAGTGGGGTCTATGAGCTATTGACTTATGTGTCTATTCCATTGACTTATGTGTGGTCCATTGACTTATGTGTCTATTTCTTCATGAATACTCATGCAATAGCTACATACTAAATCTCAAAATGGTATAGACCAAATCGTCCAACTTCACTTTACTTATATTTTTATGTATTATTTTATGTTAATTTTTTTCCTACCTGTGTATCTGTGTGAGAGTGTCAGAAGTCCTAGAACTGGAGTTACAGACTGGTGTGAGCTGCCATTTGGGAGCTTTGGAATTGAACCTGGGTCTTCTGGAAGAGCAGCAAGTGATCTTAAACACTGAGCTAGCTCTTCAGCCCCTTATTGTCCTTCTTTAACACAATTTTAGGTACTTTAATTAATTTGTGTAGTAGTTTGAATGAAAACGACCCCCATAAACCCATAATGGGTGGCATTATTGGAGGTGTGGCCTTATTGGTGAAGAAGTATGTCACTTGGGGTAAGTTTGAGGTTTCAGAAGGTCAAGCCAGACCCAGTGGCTCTCAATTTCTCTCTTCCTGCTACCTACAGATCCAGATGTAGAAATCTTTGCTACCTCTCTAGCACCTGCCTGCATGCTGCCATGCTTCCCACCATGATGATAATGGAGCCTCGGTTAAATGTTTTCCTTTATAAGGATTTCCATGGTCATGGCATCTCTTCACAGCAATAGAAACCCTAACTGAGACACTTTGTTTGCAAATAACTTTTAGGATAATCTTGCCTATATCTAAAAAATAAGATTTTAAAACGAAAGGTATTGAATTTACATGTAATTTTGGACATAATTGCCATCATTCCTATGCTAAGACCTTAAAACCACAAACATACCATGTTTCTGTATTTAGTTAGATTTTCTTTTATTTCTTTCATTTGCATTGCATAGTTTTGGCACACAAGTTTTATAAATAGTTCATTAGATTCATCTGAACATTTCACATATGGCTTTAATGTAAATTGTACTATATTTTTAATTTCACTGTCCACAATCATTGCTACCACACAGAATCACTGTGATCTTCTGAATCCTGTATTCTACAACCCAACTGAGCACATTCACTAACTTTAGCAGCTGGATTCGTGTGTCCTTTTTCCTTTGAACATCACATAAAATTTCCTGTGTAGAAATATCTACAAATCATGTCATTGGCAAATATCAATGTTTTTCCTTCTTCCTTTCTATTTGTCTGCTTTTTTATCCCCTTTGTTTCCTTACTGCTTTGATTAGAACTCCCTGTATGATGTTGAATAGCAGCAAATATAGATCTCCTCTGGTATTTCATTTCATTTGTTTTTATTCAAAACATTTTTATTCTTTAGTCGTGAAACAAGTCAAACTCTTTTTCTAATATAACCATGATTAGCTTAGAAAAATGGGTGTATATCTACAAAACATTTCCCTTCGATGGAAATTAGCCTTATAAAATTTTGAACATTAAAAGTTTTTTTTTTAAGTCAGAATCTATTATAAGTCAAAGAAATCTATTCGTGCATCAGACCCTTTTCCTACAGGAACTAGCATTGTTGTATTACTTCCATTCAGTAAAATGACTTCATTTAGTAATCCTCCTTCCTACTAGTGTAATCCCAAACTCTGTTATATCTCCCAGCACCATATTGACAAAGTCATCAAATTCCAGAAGTCTCTCAAGAATTGCTTTATCACTCATCATCACAATGTGAATTCCTGATGTTATACAAGAGTCTATAGCTCTAGTGGCAGGAATTGCAACAGGTTAGTGGTCTATTTAGAACCACAGAAGCCATGTTGGAAGGTCTGTGGCATTTGTTAATATTTTCAGGAGCTTATGCTGTTTTTTAGCAGCAAGTATAATATTTGTTATGTCCTTTGTTGCTTATATTTATTTATTTATTTGTGTGTGTGTGTGTGTGTGTGTGTGTGTGTGTGTGTGTGTGTGTGTGTGCGCCCACATGCATGAGCGTGCACATATGTATGTGGGTATGTGTGCATGTGTCATGTGCTAGTATGATAGTCAGAGGACAGCTTGTAGGAATCAATTGTTTCCTTGTCCCATGTGGGTAGAACTCAGGTCTTCAGGCTTGGCAGCAAGTGGCCCACCAAGTCAGTAACTGGCAGATGGTGGATTTTTATATTCTTGATATTTACCAAGTTGAGAAAGTTCCCTTAAATTCTGAGAGTATTTTCATAAACCAATGTTGAATTTTGTTAAATGATTTTTCCTTATTGATAGTTTTTGTTATCTATAATCTGCTAATGGAATAGATTATATTAATTAACTTTTTATAATTAACCAGAATAATATTGATTAACATAATACTGAACCAGGCATGCATCTCTGAAATAGAGTCAGCTTTATAATAATCTATAATTCTCCCTCTTTTTCTCTAAATTTTGTTTGCTATAATTACATTAAGGATTTTTGGTTCCATGTTCATCAGAGTTGTAGCAATGTAGTTTTTGCACTGTTATGGTTTGTTTGAGAATCTTGATAATATGTTTATAAAATTAACTAAAAAGAAATAGTGTGAAATTGAATTCATCAGCAAAACGATTTAGGCCTAAATATTCTTCTATTGGATATTTTTAAAAAGATGAATTCAGTATTCTTAGTTGTTAAGAGTTAATTGTATTATCTATTTCCCGTGGATCAGCTTCAGGAATTTAATATTTTTGAATGGTGCTGTATTTCATCTAAGTGGTCAAATATTGGGTAAATACATTATTTACTGTCATAATGCTGTCATTATCATCCTGATGTCTGTTGTAGTGATAACTCCTACTTTAAGCCGCATATTTAGTCTTTTCGCTATATTGATTTTCAAAAAGAATCAGCTATTCCTGCTTTATTTGTATTGAAATCTTTACAAGATATACCTTTTATCACTTTGCTTTCAGTCTTCCCCCAATTGTTTCAAGTGAACTGTTTTTCTTTTTTTTATAGACTGATAACAGCTTGGCTGATCTCTGTACTTTAATGGTTTAATTACAAACATTTAGCTATAACATAATAGCTATATTTTAAGATACCGTATTTCATTTTTTGTTTGTTCTGTTTGCTTTTTGTTTTGTTCTTTATATTTTCTGTACTTTTGTGAGGTATTTGAATATTTGAGTAATTTATTTGGTACATCTAATATGTTTTTAGAGCATCACTTTGCACAGTTTTAGTGGCTGTGTCAAACATCGTATTATACATTCATAAAGTAAACATTCTTGGTATCTTTATTCTGTCATTTTTAATAAGAATTAAAAGCTCTTTCTGCATCCTTACCTGTATTCATAAAACATTGTCTTAACCTCTTTTTCTATATGCATCTGCTCAGACCCTCATCAGGGTTTCAATTTGAACACCATTTGGATTGAAGACCATTTTGCCTTTTAGTTCTGATGTTGCAGGATTCCATCTTAATGGTTTTCATACTTTAGGAAGATCTGCTAGCAGCCAATCTTCTTGGTTTTCCTTCCTCTGAGAAGTCTTTAACTCTGTGTTCGTTGCTGAAGGACATTTTCACTGGTTATAGGATTCTAGGTTGACTGATATTTTCATTCAGTCCTTAGAAGCTTTAAGTTCCTGAGTGTCAGTAGAAACTCAAGAAAAAAAATGTATAATAGACTGCACCCTCTTGAATTGAAATGTCACTAGGGTACTATGGTCCCAGAAGGAGTAACAGACATGTGAAAAACAATTGTGGTAACAGACAAGAGTGGGAGAAATGTATTTAATTTGACTAATGGTCAGAGAAAGGAATAAGATGATGTGTTTGGGCAAAAGTAAGATGTAACAGACATGTGTCTGTAGAAGCAGGTGGAGATGATATAAGGCAGGGTACTGAACCTCATCTCCACTCAGGCTTGGAACTCTATTCTGTGCATATCTGGGAGCTACTACATAGATAAAATAAGTGATTTGGAATAAAAGCTCTGATAAGTATAGTCACACTATTTTAAAGTAGCTTTCAATGAATTATTAGCATTCTCTTTAGTCTGATTTGGATGAAAATCTAGTTTGTGAAATGTTAGGGTGTGTTACTGGCTAAAAATAATGAAACTTTGCATTCCTATGCACTCCAGTTTGCATTCCCTCCACCCTGTCCTCCAGGTGATTTCAGTGTCTCTGTGGCTAATGAAAGGAATAGCACACTGTGATCGGGGCAAGGGTGCAAGCTTTGTCACACTTCCTAATGTGAAAATTTAGCAATGCCATTAGCTAAGAAGGACATAGATGTATGTATACTTCATCAAGTTTGCGTTCTGCTCTGCAGAAGTACTCAGTATTCAGACTGTTGCCCCACTGCCAGCTTGTTATGGATCTGGAGTCTCTTTAGGGAAGGAAACAACTTAGTTCTATAAGTGCTGAGTAGTTATTTGACTAGAACTGACACATACTTTGGGTGAATCATTTCAAAGAAGATCAGAATGCTTCGCTACTACTTCTTTGCTTTTTAGTCCAACTATTTAAATGAAGTGTGTGTCACCTTCATGCTGCCACTCAGGGTATATGTTCTTAGCCTCAGGGAACATGGAAGAGCTCTGGGACCTAAGGAGGTGACATAGTCATTAAAGTGCATGCTGCACAAGTATGAGCCTGAGCTCAGATCCACAGTGCCTGTGTAAAAGCTGTCACCTATGTAAAAGCTGTCACCTATGTAAAAGATGTTACCCTTGTAAAAGCTGTCACCTATGTAAAAGCTGTCACCCATGTAAATGCTGTCACCCATATAAAAAGGTGGCTCACGTGTGTAATGTGAGGGATGGGGAGGAAGAGACAGGAAAATCTCCAGATCTTGCTGCCAGCTTGTCTTGATCTCCAAATTTAATGAGAGACCCTGTCTCTCAAAAAATAAGCTGTAGTACAATAAAGGAAGAAGCCCTACTTGAACCTCTGGCTTCCATGAGCAAGCCTACACACACACACACACACACACACACACTAAAATAAACTAAAATAAAATAGACATGACAATCTGGGGACTGATTTAATCCACACCTTGGAGTCAGGTCTTCATTTAATTTATTTATTCATATATTTGTTTATGTTTATTTTAAATTTACTTTCATGATTTTTAAATGATGTATATGTGCATGTGAGAGCAGGTGCCCTCCCAGGGCAGGAGCATTGGATCCTCATGGAGCTGGAGTTACAGGTAGCTGTGAGATCCTGGATGTGCATGAAGGGAATGGAACTCAGGCCCTCTGTGGGACCACCAAGGAATCTTAACACGTGGGCCAGTACCTGACCCGTAGGTTCATCAGTCCTTAAATGTCAAACTGTTTAACACACCAAAAAATCTGAAAACTGCCAATCAAAAATGAAGATGTCAATGGTTAGATTATATTAGCAGACAGGAAAAGGAGGCCAAAAACCACTTCCTGGTTAAGGTTGGAAGAATATCAAACTGGAAAGACACATGATTATATTCCTTTTCAATTATTTTATATTGTAACTTGCATCTCTTTTATTTCATGGCATACTGTTGTTTACTGTGGAGTGTGACTACTGTGTGCATAGTGCTGTTAGTGTGGATAGCGGTGTTACTACATACAGTGCTGTCAGTGTACACAGTGTTGTCAGTCTATACAGTGTGTACAGTGTTGTCTGTGTGTACAGTGCTGTCCATGTGTACAGTGTTGTCAGTGTGTACAGTGCTGTCTGTGTGTTCAGTGCTGTCCGTGTGTACAGTGCTGTCAGTGTGTACAGTGCTGTCCGTGTGTACAGTGCTGTCAGTGTGTACAGTGCTGTCCGTGTGTACAGTGCTGTCAGTGTGTACAGTGCTGTCCGTGTGTACAGTGCTGTCAGTCTGTACAGTGCCGTCAGTGTGTACAGTGCCGTCAGTCTGTACAGTGCTGTCAGTCTATACAATGCTGCCCGTGTGTACAGTGCTGTCCGTGTGTACAGTGCTATCCGTGTGTACAGTGCTGTCCGTGTGTACAGTGCTGTCTGTGTGTACAGTGCTGTCTGTGTACAGTGCTGTCTGTGTGTACAGTGCTGTCAGTGTGCATATTATTTATCTCTTTGTCAATGTGAATTAATTAATTTTTCAGATGTAGAAAATATTCTCACAAATTCTTTTCCAGCATGTGTTTCTTCCAGAAACCCTCCCTCTTTATGTCAAGTAAGGATTTTTTCCTACCTGTTAAAGTTTTGATTAAATTTCACAGGCAGGTATGTGAGAGAGGACACAATTAGCTTGGAAATAAATCTGCTGTGTTTATTTTTATTTTCGAGTACACACCCCTTCATTTTGAACACAGATTTTTTTCTACTTGTATTCTTTGTGACACCTTTCCTTTATATCTCATCTGCACATGCAACATATAGTATAAAGAGGATTCTTACAATCATGGAAAAAAGCAGAGAATCTCTTAGAAATTATGTGAATTTTTGTCCACAACATGGCATGACTTTAAAGAGAACAGTATATGCTGTATAAGTAACATAGAGTATCTCATGCTGTCATTTGAATATGAAATGTCCGCAATAGGCTATACTCTGATGTTGCTTCCCAGCTGGAGATATTAAGGCCTAGCTGGCATAAGTAAATCATTAAAGAAAAGACTTTTAAGGTTCTAGAAATAACTCCAGTTTGGCCCCTCTTTCTCAGCTTTTTGATGTGCTATGATATGAGAAACCATCATTACACCCATCACCATGCACCTTCTCTCACCTTCCCTACCATGATGAACCAAAAACTCCTCCCAAACCATCATTAAATAGCAATCTTTCTTCTCTTGTTTGTGCTAGGGATTCTGTTCACAGCAGCAAAAGATAAATAAATAAAATGTGAAACAACACAGCTAGAGGTAAACTTCATGAACAGCACTTATTATACTTGGTAACAAAAATCAAAAGTCATTACAGGGTTGGAACAAGACCTGAGTGGTTAAGAACATATACTATTTATCTAAAGGATCCAAGTTCAGTCCCCAGAAACTAGTTTGAATAGCTCAGAACTTTCTGTGATTCAATATTGGGGTGATCTGACACCCCTTTCTGGCCTCTATGAGAACCTGCACATATACCACACAGAGATACACACACACACACACACACACACACACACACACACACACACACACCTTTAAATTCTGCTCTCTTCTGTTTGGTCTACTGTTTAATCTGAAGAAGTCAAAGTGTGATTCCTCATTCTGTTTTACTAAATGAAAGCTGAAACTGTTATAAATCCAACATGTTTTGAATAATTAACTATGCTGTCATATCTCTTAGAAGGAAGAAAATTTAAGACTGTGGTGGTAAAGGAACAGCTGTCAATCTTCTGAATTAATTCCTACATACATTATATATTTACATAATTTATCAGAACAATTAGAACAGATCCTTGTTGTCTTTTAATTAGATTATTCCTTGTTCTGGTAATTATACTAGACAAGTGAGAAAAATAGTTCCAGAATTCTAAAATCATCTGTAGACTCTGTGGAAATGAATGATCAATAATGCTAATCTACTGGAACACTTAAATTCTTAGAAAGATCCCTTTGTCTCAAATGTTGCTTTTTGTAATCAGCATTCTTTCTCTGTGTCTGACTTATCTTGCCTAAAGTTTGAAAGTGAATACACTGGACAAATAATACATATTTATTTCACTCTCAGAAGCATGGTATGACTGGGCCACCTCCAGTGTCTCAGACATTGCTTCACTTCCTTGAAAAATGCTGACAAGTAACCACAAATGAAGGACTTAGGATCCTAGGCACATCCAACAGTCTGGACACCTAACAGGGAAGATGGAAAACTTTGCTGCTACAGGACTACGTAGACTATCCTGGCATGAAAATTCTACTTATTGCTGTAATGTTGTCATAAATGATAATGCCACTAACTAACATAAAAAGAATAATTGTCATCCCCATACATGCAGAGATAATTTTTGGAAATTAACTGGTGGGCTGACAGGAAAGATAGGCGAGTTCCATCTCTCTCTTGGTTTATGCATGGCAGAGCACAGGGTGATGCCAAAGTTGTGTGCCTGTGCCATGTGCAATGGTCACCAAACACCAACAACATCATGGGGAGCAATTCCCACAACTTGCAGGACTCAGAATCCGAGAGTCTGGAATGGGCATCATCTGTCCTTTGGAGCAACCTGACAGCTTCTTGGATAGCATTGGGAGACACAGAATCTGGAGTTCTCCATAATACTAGACAACTCAGATACCCACCCCCAGCCTAGATTACAGGAATCTCAGTCTGCCTTAGTCAATGCAGAGTCCTAATGAGACCATGTCTAGACAGTATTGATCTCTTACCAGGAAAAAATTCAGACTGTGACTTCTTTTCTAGCTTAGTACAAATGACATCCAAATTGTGATATTTCATTCACACATTGCCTCCCTACAACCATCATTTTACCAGTGACACAACTAAGATACAATGACTTGTATTCAACATATTTAGGAAATGTGAATATTTGACCCTGATAGCAAAAAATGTGTAAGAAAGTTATTTAATTATTCTAGAGAAATTAGATGAAACTTTAATAGATTTTTATTTTCTTTGTTAGGTAAAATAAACATTCTTTAAGCAAACCAGAAGTCCACATAATCAGAAAGAGCAATAACTCAGGTTAATATAGATAAATATCTCAAGGAGACATCATTAACTTACCCCATCAAAAAGGCTTTCCATGAAAACCCTGTGGGCCCCCTACAAACTGTTGCACCTCCCAGTTTGGGAGAAATGTTTCTCCACAGAGCATCTCTTTATATTTTCAGGTATATACCAACCAAAACCTAAGGGTTGCCACTTTCCTGTCTTCAGGTAGACTAATAGCCTGGAGGCATCAAAGTCTTGCATTTGCTTGCACTATAGGGAGGCATTCCAAAGCTAGGCTGAGCATCCCATGTGCCTGCAGAAAGTCAGGCGGTTTGTAGTCACTGCTGGAATGGGGTACAGACAGCAGGTGAGTGAGGGAGAGCTGGGTATCATAAGCTGCAGTGGGAAGCAGAATTCCATCTCCATGTGGGGTGAAATGTAGCCAGGACCATGATATTCAGGTGCTTCCTGAGCATGGAGTTTTCTCTAGGCAGGCGTTGACCTCATGGAAAAAGTACCATGCTGTTATGTTGCCAATTTACCAATTTACAATACCAACTTACAAACCAATCATGAAGAAGAACCCCAAACAAAAGTAACCCAGGGTAACTGTCCCACTGTCACTAGTCTCACATGTACAGCAACTAGGATAGAGTGATCAGGCATATGCATGCTAATTAAATGTTTTACTAGTCTTGAGACACCAGGAGGAAGTTCCATTAGCTTCTAAGATCTTGAACTGGATGTTGAGCTGATTGAGTTTTGCCACCCAAACTGAAACTGGGAGGGTTACCAGCAGTGGTGTGCATAACTAGAGCCAAATCGATTGAGAGCACACGCTACTTCCCCCAAATGCACTGCATGCAATTCATTGTGAGCACAGTAAAAATCCCACACTGCTCTGTTATGGACAGGAGGGAAGCCTGCCATGCAGTTTCTCTCCTCAGTATATGAAGGAAACAGTGAGACATATTCGAGAACGGTGCTGTGTTCCCTCTACTCTTCTCAGACAAGGCAGGTGACAATTGGAAGGTCTGAGCAGAGCTTGTGATTGCGGCTCATTTCCAGGGATAACGGTAATTTTACAGGTCACCTTGATCCTGGCCCACAAGGGGAAGACACGCATGTATGTCACTCCTACTTATCAGTAGAGAAAGAGTGGCAGAAAGTAGAGTTGGAAATGTAACTAAAAGACTCAAAACCCACTTTAAATACTACATGAACAGTTATGACTTGGGGTCATCTTGTAGAATCTTTACTTTCTCTAGTGAAATGTAGATTCTTGCAAATGCACTGACAATAACACGAAGTCTTTCAACAGTGTCTTATTGCCAGAGCTTTATTCAAACATTCTGATTTCGCCAAATGCTAAATCAGTTAAGCCTAACAGGAGAAACATTTCGCTATTGATTAGATAATCATTTTAAAATATGCATGAACTTTGCACACAGATAAGTGGTAAGTTCTAGAAATAAGGAATTAAATCAGATATCTCAATAGAAAGGGATGAAGACATTTTGTACGATCTTAGGGCATTGATTTCCTTAGGTTTTGGATAAAATTATTGACTCTGGGGCAAGAAGAACCCTCTGCATGAACACAGAGCAGTCTTTTTCATGCCTCCAGGTTGTAAGAGAGCAATGATGAAAGGTGCTTATTAAGACTTCCTAGCACGTCCTTTAGCATTTTGTTTATCTTTCAAATGTCTTAAAATACCATGTGATAATTGTTCCTTATGACTAGCTAATATAACTCTCTAGTATATGATCAGTCGTTTCTTGGTGCCATAGCGAAGACACAGACATAGCTATTAGGTTCTCTCCTCTCTTACAAAGTCATAATCCAGCTTTTTCTTTTCAAATGTGATCATTCATATCTATAATGCTTTCCCAAAAATCAGTTGAAATCATTCCTACTTATATAAATTCAGTGCAAGTACTAGAAAATGTTTTACCTGGTTTTCTACGATGAAAATCAAGGGTTTCTCCCATGTTTCTCAATTTCTTTATGAATTCAGCCTGGTCTTCATTGTTGGTACACAGCTGCTGTGTCATAGAATGTCCCCTGAAATACCCCAACAATTTCCCTGAGGGTGTGTGTTCATTCATTGTGTCACAATCTTGTGATCTGCCTGAATTTTTTCTGATATTCTAATTTGTTCTAAATTAACGAATCCCATCATTTCTGGTTTCCACTGTTCCTATTTATTAAATTTATTGTGAATGTGAAATTTATTTTGAAAGGAAGTCATACTTCTTTATTTCCAGCTTAGTATTAACAATGAATTTAATAATCACTATATATTTGTAAATAAAGCAAAGACTAATTTTATTAAAATATTAGTGTTCAAGGCCTTCCATTTCCTGACAAAATAAATGAATGTTACATAACCTTTCCTCCTTTCTCCCAGTTTCAAAGAGAAATATTGTTGTTTTTAAACTATGTTGATGGAAACAAAAACACAACAGGAAAAATGAAGGGGCAATGAGAGGAGCACCCAAGGCTAAAAGCAGAACAAATGAGTACTGTATTTGAGAGTATGGGGGAAGGAGGAAAGAGTGGGGGAAGGAAGAGAGAGAGAAAGGGAGGGATGGGGAGAAAGAGTAAGAGGGGGCGAGAATATATGAATAATGTGAATGGCCACCTGGCTCCTGAACAGTAGAGAGGGAGGGGTCACAGGGCAGAACATTAAGAAAAGCAACAGAATTTTCAAGGTTCTTGGAGTTACAAGTAAACTGAAAACTTTTTAAAAATCATACGTTGTATTATTATTAAGACGACACCAGCTAACAATCTAAGCAACAGAGGAGAGGCTACCTTAAATGCCCTCCCCTGATTATGAGATTGATGACTGACTTATATGCTATCCTATAGCCCTCATCCAGCAGCTGGGGAAAGTGGAAGCAGACACCCATAACTAATCACTGAACTGAACTGGAATCCAGTTGCAGAGAAGGACGAGTGAAGAGCAAAGGGGTCCAGACCAGGCTGGTGAAACCCACAGAAACATCTGACCTGAACATCGGGGAACTCTTGCTCCCCAGACTGATAGCTAGAATACCAGCATGGGACTGATGCAGACCCAGGAACATGGGTTTCAGTGAGGAAACCTCAGAAATCTACCGGACCTCCGGAAGAAGTTCAGTACTTATCCCTAGCATAGGTGTAGACTTTGGGAGCCCATTCCACACAGAGAAATACTCCCTGAGCCAAGACACACTGGGGTGGGCCTAGGCCCTATCCCAAAGGATATGATAGACTCTGATGACACCCTATGGAAGGCCTCACCATCCAGGGAGAACAGAAAGGATATGTGATAGGTAGGGTTGTAGGTGGGAGGGGGGGTAGGGGAGGACAGGAGGGAGAAGGGAATAGGGATTGTCATGTAAAACAATCCTGTTTCTAATTCAAATAAAAAAAAAGTTGAAAAAATAAAATAAAAAAAACTGAAAAAATAAAAAAAAGAATGAATGAACTACATGGGCCCCATTATTTATGCATGTTATGCAAATACTTTCCAAAGCTGCTATTCATCTGTTGAAATCTATCTTTCAGTTTCTGTTACACCTCTCAGAAAAGCAAAGTGCAAATCTGACCACCCATGCCCCTTCAAGGATTCTTAACTTGTGTGAAAGAAAATTCCACCAATGAGTTCACAGGCTGATGTCTGGGCCAACGTCTCAGACTACTAAAATAGTTTTTAGAGTTATTTGAAAACATGGAAATGAAATTGTCTGTCAATGTCAAATATAAAGAAGACACATTAGGAATGAATGGCTGTGCCACAGTGAAGATTTTAAACGGCTTGCCATGTACCTGCAATGGAGAGAGAAGAAAACAAAGAGGAGAACCTGTGACTTGTATGATAAGCTTTTTGCCCATGATTATTCATGAAGTTATGGACACTTTTGGCTCTCTTGCTTCACTCTCTAGATCACCCAGAAAAGTGGAGACTTTGGGGTGATCTGGCTATAGGGATCTTTTCTCTGAGTTACATTATTAAAAAATGAATATGGCCTAAGATAACATGCACTATTCTTAAAGAAATACATGAAAGGACCTGAAACTGATGTTAAAATATTATCATCTTCCACCCAGTGTTAGATATTTATGAGTTAAACATCACTAATAAGGATGTGCCATATAGGAGGAGGAAATATGAAAGGATAAGAAACACTGAGGACACACACACACACACACACACACACACACACACACACACACACACACACACACACACACCCACAAGATCTCAAAGGCATTCCTGTGGGCTAAGCAACCAAGACATAGTCATATCTTAGGGAAGAGGATTTAAATGTAAAGCCAGAGCCTAGGGCGAAAGCAGCACAGAATCAAACACACCACTGAAGAGCTCTAAAACACCTGTATGGTGCATGCTCTATCGCTTTATGTATTCAAGCTGACAGTAAATATTTGAGAACAAACAACTCAGCTAGGCTGAGGGATGAAAACAAAGAAGAGCGCCCATGCAAACACATACTTATTCAAACCACCTTGACTTTAAGGAAATACCAAGTCTCCAACACTGAACCTTTCCAGGTAGGTAAAGGAATAGAATGCAATAAGGCCACCACATGTTTTATGCTACTGTTTTCTGTAAGGTGTGTGTGTGTGTGTGTGTGTGTGTGTGTGTGTGTGTGAGAGAGTGCATATGTGAATGAGATGGGCTTTATGTTGACATTTGCATATATTATATAGCATATTTGATATGTTGAGCCCTTATCTCCTCTAGCTCCTTTCCCTTCTACATTATGCTTCTGTATAAATACTAATATTTCACAGCTGTAATATATTTATTAATATGGATGTACCTGGAATTGTTTAGGTTAAATAAGATATCATGTACAAGTATTATTCACAGGACCTGACCCATGGCAGATCTCAATAATGCCATGATACGTTAACCTAAGCAGTGTTCATTACATCCAGCTTCATAGGTGCTTTGGAGAAAAACCTTCCTTTTTCCAACTGTGCATGGCCAGCCTCTAGGAGGTATAGCCTCCTAGAACAGCTCTCACTTGAAACTTTAGGCATGGAGGATGTCCTGGCTAGTTTTATGTCATCATGACACAGGCTGGAGTCATTTGGGAAGAAGGAACACCACTTGAGAAAATGTTCTCACTTGATTGGCTTCTGAGCAAGCCTGTAGGTCATTTTTTCTTGTCGATTGATATAGGAGAGTCCAAATCACGGTGGGCAGTGACATTCCTGGGCTTGTTGTACTGGGTGCCATGAGAAAGCTGGCTGAACAAGCTATGTGGAACAAGCCAGTAAGCATCACCCCTCTATAACCACTTCTTCAGTTTCTGCTTCCATGTTCCTGCCTTGTTCTCTTGCCTTTGGTACTGTTCATGATGGACTTTGATCAGGACATGTAAGCTGATTTTGGTCATGGTATTTTGTTGCAGCAACAGAATCCCTAAAACAGAGGAGGGCTCACTCTGATGTGAATTCTAGTGGGCGTCAGGTGAATTTACTGCACTTAGCTGGGACTCAACTCAGAAGACTGACTACCCCATGCCAGAGGTACATCAGGAAAGTCACAGATCACAGATCACAGAGCATCGGGAATGCAAGTTTCTCCATCAAAAGATGAATTAGGAAGATAATACAAGTTGGTAAAGTACTAGTCTGATAAGCATGAAGACCCATGTTAAATTCACAGGACACACATAAAAACCCAAGTGGTATAACCTGCTTAAAATCCCAGAACTGGGGCATGGGGTATGGGTAGAGACATGAAGATCCTTGGGATTTCCCTAGCCAACCAGCCTAGCTTCCTTAGACAGTTCCAGGCCAGTGCGAGATCCTGTCAAAAACAAAACAAAACAACAAAGCAAAACAAACCCACAGAAACAGTTGACCTGAACAAGGGGTTGCTCATGGACCCCAGACTGATAGCTGGGAAACCAGCATAGGACTGTTCCAGACCCCCTGAAAGAGGAGGTCAGTTTGGATTTCTGGACAATCTATGGGGCCACTGGTAGTGGATCAGTATTTACCCCTAGTACACAAATGGACTTTGGGAGCCCTCTCCACATAGAGGGATACTCTCTCAACCTAGACACACTGGGGAGAGGCGAGGCCCTGCTCCAAATGATATGGCAGACTTTGAAGATCCCCAATGGAAGGCCTCACCCTCCCTGAGGAGCAGAAAGGGGTTGGGATAGGGAGTCGGTGGGGGGGGGGGGGAGGGAAGGGAGAGGGAACTGAGATTGACATGTAAAAGAAACTTGTTTCTAATTTAAATAAAATAAATAAATAGAAAAAAGAAAATAACCACCCCAAAAAATAAATAAATAAAACAAAGGAACAAAGAAAGAAAGAAAAGGAAGGGAGGGAGGAAGAGGGGAAAGAAAAAAGAAAGAAAAGGAATGGGATGGTAGATAAAGAATGGGGAACAGCATGAGAAAATGACTTGTGACCTCCACACATATGCACATACAAGTGCACTTGCACCCCCACACATACAAACACACCAAAAAAATAAATAAATAAAAGATATCCCATCAATATCACTAAAACAGCAGAGAGCAGTGAAACCCAATCTTACCTTGTGAATAAGATTATCCACTAGATCTCTCATTGCCACCTATAGTGGAACACTACAAAAACCTAAAAACAAGTGCTCTCTTCTCTCTTTGTCTCCCCACTTCTCTTCTTCTTTCTTTCCCTGTAATGTTTGACTACAGCAAATCGAGATAAAAAGGGGAGTCAAATGGACTTGCCTCTGAGGCGACATTTCTAGGCTACCCTCATTGTTGGGTCCTCGTAAGGACTCCCTCTGGGATTCTTAGTGATGGAAACAAGTTACACCAAAGGAAATAGAGATCGTGCTGGGCATTTTAACCCTCAGCATATGAAGAAACAACAACCTTTCTTTTCCCCCTAGATTTATAGTGTAATACAACTCAGATGCTTTCCCTTGGTTTCCCCTGGTTTGTACTTACTGCTTGAGGCTGACCACCATGGTCACCAATACCATGAATTTATAGTGAGTCTATGGCAGTGGCCTGCAGGAAGCTCTGGTGAGACCGATAAGATGTTCATGTCTCAGGTGTTCTGACATTGTCTGTTTTCTATTCCTCTCCTGAATGACTTTCACATGAGGTTGTAGCTTCCTCTCCTTTCCTCAGGTTGCATCAAACCTGTCATTTCTCCTGTTTGTTTTCATACCTTTCTGGGATTAAAATGTAACTCTTCTGTCCTTACAGAGGTGTACCAATCCAAACTTAGGGAGTTAAAAACTCTACCATAAAACTGCCTTTTCTAAGATAATTTTAGCAACATTAACTGAAAGGAAATGTTCACACTTTTAGAAGGCCATAGCCTCAGGTAGCAGCTATAACTTTTATCATGTCTCATAATAATGACTATAGTTACAGTACATTCCTTCAGCCCAACTGCAACACTTCAAAGATACCTACTTTTCAATTCCCAAGATTCTAATTCAGCCTCTTTTAATAGTCTAAAGGTGCAGACTTTTGAGTCATGTAGACTAGGGTTCAAATCTAGCCTCTGGCATTAAATTAACTGGGTACAACCCTGAGTAAGCCATTAACCTTTCTGAATTTCAATTTCCTCATCTGACGAAAATACCAAAACCTACTTAATGGGAATGATTTGAGGATACAATGAGGTAACCTGTGTAAAACATATACAATGTCAGGTGCATGGTCAGTGTCCAAACAAGGTTGTGATTTTTACATTGTTATGAATTAGAATGAGTAAAAATTTTCCTTCACAAAGGCTCAGAAAAAAAAGCCTTAAAAAGCAGACACTACAGAGTATGGTGTCACATGCCTATAATACCAGCAGTGGGGAGGCTGACCAAGACCTATTTCAAAGCCAAGGTCAGTATGGTTATACAGTAAGGTTCAGGCCAGCTTGGAATAGGTTCCAAGCTCCTGTTTTTTTGTTTGCTTCTTTGTTTTTAAACAACAACAACAACAAAAACAAAACAAAATAAGACTACAACACTGACATTAAGTCACTGGACCCAAGTCTCAATCTGTGGTGTTTTGACTCAGAATGTCCTGCATAGGTGTTTAATAGATACTTGGTCCCTAGTGGGTGGGGCTGTGTAGGTGTGTGGCATTGCTAGAGGAAATAGGTGACTGGGTGCAGGCTTTGAAGTTTCAAAAGCTTTGTGCCATTCCCAGTGGACCTCTCTCCTTCCTGTTTACTGTTTAAGATGTGAGTCCTCAGCTGTCCCTGCCACAATGTCTGCCTGCCACCATGCTTCCCTGTCATGATGGTGATGATGGAGGACTCTGAATTCCCCAGAACCATGAGCCCAACAAACCCTTTTCCTTTATACATTGCTTTGGGCCTGGTGTTTTCTCACAGCAAGAGTATTTTCACACTTGAGAAGTTGCTTAATATTCAATTGAAATTAAAAATTGACAATGAAAACATGAAGTTTGGGTTATCCCTCCATTCAGAAAACTAGATAATTAATTGCATATTTGAACCAATTACAGAGTCTCTAATCTCAGAAAGTACATTTTTTTTAAAAAAAGAAAATTATACTTATTTCATTTACCCATGAAGACTGGATATTTTGTCAATGGTTTTAAAACTGACTCCTGAAAAGAAAAACCTATAAATTGTATTGTAAAAAAAAAAAAAAATCCCAGGTTACAATGACCAAAGGCGAGGTGTGGTAAGAGGATAAAACAAGGTGTCAGTGAGGTGGCCCAGCAGGTAAAGGCTCTTGTCTCTAAGTCTCATGAACCTGAGTTCTATGCTGGGAATCCACATAGTAACAAGAGAGAAGCAATCCCCCAAAGCTGTCCATCTGAGTACCGTGCCTATACACCTATGGACATGAAAACAAAAAGAGAATAAATAAAAGAAATGTAATTTTAAAGAGGCTAAGACAAGGTGGAGTGGAAAAGAGCAGCACAGGGGCTGAGAATGAAAGCAATGAGGAATGCTCTCAGGATTTTTGCCCCTCCACTTGGAGAAACAGGAAGATCACAGAATTCATAATGCTGTCACTTCTCTCCATGGAAACAGATGGAAGAATGGAACACCCCTAACAGCACACACAGAAAAAAAAAGAAGGAAAAAAGAACCTGTCATATCCCTACATAGAACTTTTGTCAAAAGTTAAGCTAGCTATCTAAGTGCCATTAATTGGATCCATCAGAATACATTTACTCTAGGAAACAAATAAGTTCTTAGAGGATACAATGGGATATTCATGGATGGATTCTGACCTTTAAAGAGAGCACTTGAACCCACCCTTGTATGAAACACATCTGATTTTAAATGATTTTTCTGCTGTTTACTTTTTAGCAAAGTTTCATATTCATTGTGTTGACCTTCCTGATCTCAAAAGTGGATCCAAAAATATGGTTATATAAAGAACACTTCTCTTTCAATCTGTATTCTCCCCTGACCAGGCATTTACTCTCTTTCTCTCATTTGACCCACATGTCTCCAAAACCGATCCTTAATTTTTATTTATGAAATGCAAGCATGCAAATTCTTATTACTAGTTGGGAAAATCACGATACTACAATGTAGAATAAAGATGCCTTCTTCTCCTTTAAGTTGGGAGAAGTTTGAACCCTACCAATTGACTATTGACTGTTTCCTTCCTTGCCTTTCTTTCTTTCCAGGAATAACTTCTATGAACCATGGTAATGTTGGGTATTCCAATTTTCTATAGATTTTCCCTTCCTGCCCTCCACCTCCCTCTCCTTTTTCTTGTCTTTCTCAGAACTTCCAAAGAGTTCTTCACTAGAAGGAGAGTGGAATTTGCCAGTGACTGTTTGATAGAATCACTGTAAGCATTGCAGCTTGGATGGAAAGGTATCTTGGCCATTGGTAGTCAAGGAATATAACCAAATCACCATAAGCATAGCAGCTTACAGCTCTGCTTCAGGGAAATGTTTCACCAATGCAAGTATAAGGACTCTGCTTCAGCAGGGGAGGGTTTCCCCAGTGAAGTTGTTACAGCCCTGCTCTGCTCTGCTCGTGTTACAGCTCTGTTCAGGTTTGGGAAGTGTTACAGCTAGGGGAAAGTTTCTCAAGTATTATAGCTCTGCTCAGGTACTCTGGAGTGCAACAACTGTTCTGCTCCACCAGAGGAAAAGGTTCTCCAATGAACTTTACAGTTCTTCTCCACTCTGTTCTACTCCAGTTCTGGCAAAAGTTGTTGCAGCTGGGCTCACTCCTGTGGAAGTGTCACACAGCACAACAAGCCTCACTTAAGAGATTTATTGGGAAGAAAGAACCTAGGAGGGTGGCTGCCTCAAGAGAGAAACAGCAGCAAGCTGGACAGGGTACAGAGCCTATATAAGGCTTCTTGGGAAAGGGGAGAGCTTTCCAAAGTGGCTTGGGACTGGTGGATTTTTGCTGTCTGATTCTGGGGCAAGCTAAGGAGTTCGTGGTGTTTTGTGCTCAGAGATTGGTGGCATTTCCTGCTTAGGGACATCAGTCAGGGATTGGTGTGATTTCAAGCCATGGTACTGGGATCAAGTCAAGATCAGGGTGTTTTTCCTTGGGCCTGGTCTAGTCAGGGGCCAGTGATTTTCCTTGGCCCCTTTCACCCTATATCCTTTCTGTTGGTTCATGGAAAGTTTGAAAAGGAGTATTCTGTAAGCAAGTGTCTTGAAACACCAGTACTATAGTTTGAACATAGTCTTTCTTCTCCAAAAACTCACATTGAAATTTACAAGTGTGATAGTTTTGAACTGCAGTTTGTCACTTAATGAGCTGTAAGTCACTGTGGGGTCTTAATGCCTACACATCAGGATTGGATTCTCACTCAGAGGCGCAGTTACTATACAGTGATGCTGCATTTTGTGTTTTTAAATATTTTCATTGATACATGATGTACTTGGATGTTATTCACCTCCATTACCCTCTTTTGTCCCCCTCCTTCCTACTGGTCCGCTTCCCTTTCTCATATGCCTCTCTGCCTACTTTCATTTCAAAAACAAAAACAAAAACCAATCCTATATTCTCCCTAGGAGAAAAACTGGCATTTGTCTCTTGAGTCCTACATTTCATTCAACTTTGATTACACACATTTCCCTACAAATGATGTCATTTCATTGTTCTTTATGGCTGAAAGTAACTCTATTGTGCATACTTAACATGTTTTCCTTATCATTCATCTGCAGATATGTATCTAGGCTGGTTCTACTTTGTGACTATGGTGAACAGTGCTCAAAATGTACAAGGACATGCATATATATTTATATACTGATGCAGACATTCAGGTATACACTGAGGAGTGATGCACATATACCTTATATACTGATGAAGAGCCTTTCAGGTGTACATCAGGAGTGATGCATATATACCTTATATATGGATGCAGAGCATTTAAGGTATGTATCATCTCCACTTTCATTTCCCCTTATTCCTTCATACTTTTCCTGTTCAGATTTCTCCAGCATGCTAGCTCTTAGAACCATTTGGAAGTGATATGAAGTTGAATTTAAGACTGCTCCATCACTCCACCACTATCAGTGCTGTTCACTGGAAGGCACTGGGTGCTGAGTGGTTCTTTGTTCCATGTTCCCTCTATGGCCTCTGCACTTGCTTTTCCCCCTCTCTGGTCGTCTGTACTATGGGTCTTTAAACCTCATAGGTTTATACTCCAGTGTCATCTCTTCAGAGAGGTCTAGCTAACAGTTCAGGCTAAGACTGCATTTATTCATCTCCTGTTTTCTTAATGGGTCTCATCATATCTCAATATTCTTCATTTATTTACACATTTGTTGCACATTCCTGCCTCTCCCAGATGCCTTCAGCAAAACATCTTCAAGACATTAATCTCTTGTTCATGCCTTGTTTATCCAGAGTCAGGTGCCTGTCACAAGGTAGGAGTAGTAGTTACTTGTGTATTTCACTGACAAAGTATCCAACAGAAACAATTTAAAGGAAGGCTTAATTTGATAAGCATTGTAGAGAACTGGCTGCTTTCTTCAAGGTGGAGAGGAGTGGTGAGCAGAGCAGCTGACATCATTGTGTGATGAGAAGCAGGAATGGGGTACCAGTGCTCAGCTGGTGTTCTATCCCCACTTACAACATGGAGGCCCCAGCCCATAGGAATGGTACTTGCCATACCCAAGGCTGTCTTCCTCCTTAGTGAGGCACCTCTGAAGAGACCCTCAGAGTCACAGCTACAGTGCAACTCACCAGACTAGATGATTCTGGTCCAGTCAGGTGACACTGAAGATTAGCCACCAGGGCAGGTTCTCGCCCCCTCTGACCAACTTGGTCCAAGGAAATCCCTTAGAATGTTCTCCCTGGCAGAATCAGAACACCAGTGACTATGATGAAAGCTTTCCAACTTTTAGCCAAGCCTTCTCTAACTTGTTCATGTCTCTAAAAATAATTTATTTAACCTATGCATTGCTTTGAAAAGTATCATTCAGCAGTATCATAGCAACAAAGCTCAGTACAAAGGGTACAACCTAATGAATATCCCCACACACCTATAAGACAAAGGCAAGTAAGAGGCCTTGAACACAGGTCTCCCATTCATGCCTCCTACCCCAAACACAGACACAGTGGAAAGCTCTTCTTAGCAATGTTGATAATATCCTAAGGGAGGAAACAAAACTACCCAGTGAAAGGCTCAAACCTACAACCATAATTATTCTGCAAAACATCACAACTTAACATTTTATCCTTGATGGCTTTTTTGTTTATTTGCTTAATTACAGGATCAAAGTGCTCTATCTCTGTCCTCTCCCCAACCCAACATTTCCTCTCCAGAAAACCACAGGCCCAGCTAAATACAGCTCTAGGGCATCTTAACTTGGTGAGATTATAAACTGCAGCTTAAAGAGTTCTTGGAAATTATCTCAATTTGCCACAAAATGAAACATGATGCAGCCTCACCCCAGGTCCAATAAAAGATTCAAGCATCAGTGCAGATAGCTATGCATCTGGGGATCAGATAGTACCCTGGTGTATTGGTTCAAGTTCACCAACCATGTATTTTTCAATGCAGAACAGAGCGTGTCCTTCACACAAAATGTAATCTCATTCTATTCAATACCACTCTTCTTTCTTAAACAAAATAAAATATAATAAAACAAAACCATCACATCAAAATCAGACAAGGCAAATGAACAGAAGGAGAAGATCCCAAGAGAAGACACAAGAATAAGAGACCCACTCATTCACACACTAAGGAATTCCATGAAAACACTAAACTTAAAGATATTACACACTTAGAGGACCTGGTACAGATCTTTGTAGGCCCTGCCTTTGATGCTTCACTCTCTATGAATTCACATGATCCCTGCTCAGCTGATTTGGAGGGCCTTGTTCTCCTGGTGTCCTCTATTCGCTATGACTCTTATAGTCCTCCCACCTCCACTTTTATGGGGTTCCCTGGACTCTGAGGGGAAGGACTTGATGTGTTCCAAGGTCTGTCTTTCTATCTATCTATCTATCTATCTATCTATCTATCTATCTATCTATCTATCCATCTCTGAATAATGTCTGGCTGTGAGCCTCTGTATTTGTTCCAGTCTTCTCCAGGAGTAATCTTTTCTGACAATGGTTTTTAAGGAACTGATCTATGAGTATAACAGAATATCATTAGGAGTCATTTTATCACTACTTTAAAATACCATTAATGTTTCGTCTTATCCTAGGTCTCTGGGTTATCTAGTGTTTGTTTTTTGGTCACCCATGCAATCAGGTATAGGTTCCATCTTGTTGAGTAAGCCTTAAGTTGAATCAGAGGTTGGTTGGTTACTTCCAGAAACTTTGTGCCACCATTCTCTAGCATAATTTGCAGACAGGACAGCATTATACATCAAAGGGTTTGTGGCTGGGTTGTTGTTTATGTTTATCTTCCAATAGCCTACCGATTACATTAGAACATAGGGGTACAGGTTCTATGTAGGCACCAGCTAGGCCTCTCCATGTTCAGTGAGTGTTGACTTCATGTGGGTGTTGACTTCAGCAAAGGGGCCTTGCTGTCAGTTTGTGAAGAGCAACCTATTGTTTCAGCAACAATCTGACTTGTTTGGGGGTAAGCCCAGCAATGCTACCACAACAGGCCCTGGATATTCCAACATAGCTAAAACACATGCACACACAAAGACCTTAAGTTAGGATGTATGAATGATATTGGTTCTTAGAGAGGAAATGAATAAATCCCTTAAAGATATCTAGGAAAATACAAACAAGCAGTGAAAGGAAATACATAAATTCCTTTATGAAATCCAGGAAGACACAGACAAACAGGGGAAGGAAATGAATAAAACTTTTCATGACCAGAAAATGGAACTGGAATGACCAAACTGAGGGAATTTTGGGAATGAAAAATTTAGAAACTAAAACAGGATCCTCTGAAGCAAGTTTCAACAACAGAATACAAAAGAGAAACTTAGGCATTGAAGATAAACTAGAAGAAATGGATACCTCTGTTAAAGAAAATGTTAAATCTAAAAAAGTAACATATGACAAATCAGGGAAAAAAAACATCCAATAATCTGGGGCACCGTGGAAAGACCAAATCCAAGAAAATGGGAATAGAGGAAGAAGAAACCTAGCTCAAAGAATGAGAAAATATATTCAACAAAATCATAGAAGAAAAATTTCCTAAGCTAAAGAAGGACATGTCTATATAGGTAAAAGAAGCATATGGAACACCAAATAGATTGAACCAGAAATTAAAGTACCCTTGCCATGTAATAATCATAAAAATCAAAACACTCAACATACAGAACAGAGAAAGAATATTAAAAACTGCAAGGGAAAAGACCACGTAACCTATAAAGGCAGACCTATTAGAATTAACCTGACTTCTCAGCATAGATTCTAAAAGTCAAAAGGACCTAGATAGATGTTTTCAGAGACCACAGATGCCAGTCCAGACTGTTATACATAGCAAAACTTCCAGCTATCACCAAGGATGTTCAACATAAGTAACACTCTTATATCATGTCCAAAAAAAGATCATGTCTCTATAAAACCTTTCAATGTCTTCTGGACTATATTTTCCCATTTAATGAACATAAAATTATAGATAGATTATCATGCTCAGAGGATGTCCATAAAGAAATATCTTGTGTTGAATTAAAAAGAAACCCAAGCAGAGTGGAATCTCCCTGTAGCATATCAATTGTATCCTATTTTATTTAATCACTCTGAGAAGTAGACTTGATAAAAATAAGTTTCCAAAAGCCAAACAAAAAGCCAGAGTTCCATGGTACTATGAAGGCTAATTTGTATGTATCATCTCAATTAGGCCATGAGGTACTTGCATACTTAATACTCTGACATTTTTCTGACACTCTTTTAGATGAGCTGAATATGTGAACCTGGATGGATTTAATTTTCTTTCCTCTTGCAGGTAGCTGAAGGGCAGACTACCAAAAGGCCAAACCTCCTGTCAGGAAGAAGGGTCTCCTGCCTGACAGCCTTACATGGGGACTTTGTTCTGTGTTCTTCTGCACTGCAACAGAAGCATCACTTCCTGAGTCAGAAGCCTTTTGACCTGTGAATTAGTATCAGCCATCAGCAAGCCAGGGCCACCAGCAGTCTTAGTTTTGTCAGCCTCCATAAGTGCAGAAGCCAAGTATTCATAATAAATGTGTATAAATACCCGATTAGTTCAGTTTCTCTGGAGAGCCCTGACTAGTACAAGTGTTAGACCCAGAGGAAAAATTTTTCTCATCAATCTGGCAATGAACTCTATACCTCTTAAGGGGTGACTCCTTTTTCCATGAGCTATCATACAATACTCCATACATTCACATGGTATATGTATCAAGATAGAATGCATCGGGGAAGGTGTCGTGAGAGCAAATTGAAGACTAGTTAGAAACAGCCACAAGGCAGCCTATGAAACTTTGTTTCCCCTTTTCAGTAAAAAATATGAAAGTGAATTGAAAAGCCAGAGTGATCAACTTGTACAGAAAAAAACAGCTACTTACACTTCGTACCTCCTTGACTTAATCCAATGTTTAGAAATGTGCTGTACTCCGACTCCCACATCTGTGTCTACAGTGACAAGCACCTTCCACAGCTGTCTGCCGCTTCCCCAAGCAGGGTTTGTTCCTCTGGGTCTGAGATAAGGCCTCCTCGAGTAGCAACTGATGCTGCTCAGGAGGTTGTCTCTAAAGGTACTTTTCTTCTTAAATAAATAAAAAAAAAATCTTCATACAGGTCTATATTTTAAAGTCAGTTCATGATGTTTTTAAATGATTTTCAAAAGGCCCACTTAGATCAACATCCTGTGCTCAGATTTGTGAAGTCACAGACCCTGAAATCATTAACTCTGTGTTCAAGTTCCTTGCTCCTTTCTTCCAAGCCCAGCAGATGACCTTCTCAACTGTCCAAACAAGCACTTGGGGAGGCCATTTCTTCCAGCTGTCACTTCTGAAAGCAGCACTAGATAAAAGCTCAGTGGACAGCAAGGGTAACAGTCTGCAGAAAGCACGGTTGTCTCTGCAGTTGAGTGTACATGGTAGATTTCAGAGCAACTTTGCCTTTCAGATGCAGGGCAGGCTGGTTTAGTACGTTAGTGAATTTGGAGGGCAGCTGTGTTTTCTCTTTCTTGTCCTTTTTGAGACAAGTTTGTACACTGTATCTCAGGCTGGCCTTAAGCTCACAGTGATCCACCTGCCTCAGCCTCCAAGTGTTGTTTGAGTACTATCACACACCCTGACTAACTGTCCAACATTGATTTTAAAACAGACCATTTTTATTGTAGGTGAGTGAACTGTTTTGGTTTGGTTTTGCCTGTAGCAAGATATTTGCCACAGAATGTGTTCTGGCAAAGATCTGGCATCCTCCAGCATCCCCAGGCCAGGCTTCCTCTGTAGTGCTATCTTACAGAAGACTCTCATTATTGTTACACTGGCTACTAAGGAGTACTGCTGCATGGACTCTCAATACACGCATCTGAATGCAAAGCAAAGGATATAAGCCATTGAGTTAGTGACTATTTGAGCGTTTCTTATGAATTCGTATCCAGTGACTCCACACTTCCCTCTGATCAAAAATCCAGTCTCTCCTGGTTATAAGAAAGTGAAAAAAAGCAGGTGTGTGCTAAGCAAGCATTGCTACCTCAAACAAAATTAGCTTTCTGTTAGGAAGGAAGATGGATGTTAGCATGGGAAACACCAGCACTAGCAATTCACAGGGACCGGAAGGATAGAAAAGGCCTGCCATACCACATTTCCAAGGGGTTTGTGGGGCTTACTGGGGGAATGCTATAGTCTGGAGAAATATTTCCTTTGTTCCTACTCCGTGTACCTTTCTTCCACTGCCTTTCAGTTGGACTGACACACATGCTTCTTGGTGAACCATCTCCCTGCACATGGAGCAAACACTCCCTCCTTGATTACAGAATCTACATCTTCTCTGACAGTCATGTGTTCAGGCGTAGGAATGTATGATTAGTCTAAGCAATGCTTATTTCTTTTAGCAAATTACTTAAAGCGAGTTTTGTTGTTTCTGATGCTGGTATAAAACTCAGATCCTTTTTGGCATAGCTTTACCAATAAGTGACATGTCTAGTCCCATGTTGCCTGATTTTAATCAATGAACAGAAATCCTTTGAGGCTTGCAAGCATGACTGTCCCTTTACTTTGTAAGAAGAAAACTCCCTTTCACCTGCATCTTTTCTAGATGCTTTTCATGTAAAAACTTTCTGCTTGGAGCTGTGGCAATCCACCATTTGGCCATGAGCCCAACAAATAAAAGACATAGAACATGAAAGACACAACACATATGATGTCACTGAGAAACCAAACTAACTCTATGATGCTCTAGTTCCTATTTTTCAGTAAATAAATGTTCTTATGGTTTTAGGCAACATTCCATAAGTCTTCTATTACTGTAATTGAATACATTTGGAATTCATATGCCCTCTAACATCAACTTCTTTTGCTACAGGACAGAAGTATGTTCAAAAATTACTTCAAACTATATCATTTCGAGAGTCATCTGATGCAAGCGACCTGTGGAAGGTTCCAAACACCGAACACCCAGAGGCATCCCGGCCTCCATCCGCCCACCCAGGTAGGCCAGGAACTGTTTCCAGTTCCAGTTCATCATCCCTGCTCAGAGTCAGATGAGGCAAGCGACCTGCATGCCGTACAGAGTTTGGCAGCAGGATCTGACACCCCGAGGCCTGGTGACAGCGCTGCCTCCAACTACCGGCCCTACGGGACCTGGCACACCTGAACACTGCCGACATCCGGGTAACACTGACAACTCCATCCACGAGAAGAGGACTGACATCAGAGCATTGGATCTGTTTGCTTCTACCAGAAGGGAACCGTGGTCCCACACCCACCAGGAGAACAAGAAACACTGGCTAAACCCACCAGAAGAAAGGATGAGAAGAGGACAAGGTAAAAGCACATCCAACAACTGAAAACCCAATATGACACCACCGGAGACCAGGAACCATACACCAGTAAGACCTCAACATCACGATGCAGATGAACCAGAAGAGAATGACCTTAAAAACATCTTCAGGAAAATGATAGAGGACCTCAAAGAGGACATGAGAAAATTCCTTAAAGAAATTGAAGACAAAACAAACCAAAAAATACAAGATATCAACAAATCTCTCAAGGAAACAGTTCAAGACCTAAAAACTGAAATAGAGACAATAAAGAAAGCACAATCTGAGGGAATGCTGGAAATAGAAAAGCTGGGTAAACAATCAGGAACTACAGATGTAAGCATAACCAACAGAATACAAGAGATGGAAGAGAGAATCTCAGGAGTTGAAGACACACTAGCGGAAATAGATTCATCAACCAAAGAAAATCTTAAGTCCAACAAATCCCTAACACAAAATATCCAGGAAATATGGGATACCGGGAAAAGACCAAACCTAAGAATAATAGGTAAAGAAGAAGGTGAAGAAATCCAACTCAAAGGCACAGAAAATATATTCAACAAAATCATAGAAGAAAACTTTCCCAACCTAAAGAAAGACATGCCATTGAAAATACAAGAAGCCTACAGAACACCAAATAGACGGAACCAAAAAAAAAAAAAAAAGGTCACCTCGCCACATAATAATCAAAACACCAAGCATCCACAACAAAGAGAAAATATTAAGAGCAGCAAAGGTAAAAGGTCAAGTAACCTATAAAGGCAAACCTATCAGAATCACACCTGACTTTTCCTTGGAAACTCTGAAAGTCAGAAGGTCCTGGATAGATATTCTACCTACACTAAGAGACCATGGATGCCAGCCCAGACTACTATTCCCAGCAAAGCTTTCAATTATTATAGATGGAGAAAACAATATATTCCATGACAAAACCAGATTCAAACAATACATATCCACCAATCCAGCCCTACAGAAAGTATTGGAAGGTAAACTGCAACCCAGGGAAGTTAACTACAACCAGAAAAACACAGGCAATAGGTAATCCCAACTTACCAACAGTCAAAAGAAAAAAGGGATAGAATCCCACACATAATCTTGTCACCATCACCAAATCAAAAACAAACAAGAATGAACAATAATCAATGGTCATTAATATCCATCAATATTAATGGTCTTAACTCCCCTATAAAAAGATACACATTAGCAGAATGGATAAGAAGACAGAATCCTTCCTTCTGCTGCATACAAAAAACTCACCTCAACCTCAAAGACAGACAGTACCTAAGAATTAAAGGTTGGGGAAAGATCTTCCAATCAAATGGAACCAAGAAACAAGCAAGGGTAGCAATCCTAAATTCCAATAAATTGGACTTTAAACTAAAATCAGTCAAAAGAGATGAAGAAGGTCATTTCCTACTCATCACAGGAGAAATCCATCAGAATGAAGTCTCAATTCTGAACATTTATGCCCCAAATACAAAGGCATCCACGTTTGTAAACGAAACATTACTAAAACTCAAATCACACATAAAACCGCACACACTTATAGTGGGAGAAGTTAACACCCCACTCTCACCACTGGATAGGAACACCAGACAGAAACTTAACAAAGAAACAAAAGAACTAATAGAAGTTATGGTGCAATTGAACTTAACAGATAACTATAGAACATTCCACCCAAATACAAAACAATTTACCTTCTTCTCAAAGCCACATGGAACCTTCTCTAAAAATCAACCACATACTTGGCAAGATGGCAAACCTCAACAAGTACAAAAAAATTGAAAAAACCCGCTGTGTCTTATCAGACAACCAGGCTTTAAAATTAGAATTCAACAACAACAAGAACTACAGAAAACCTACAAACTCATGGAAATTAAGTAACACCCAATTGCACAATTCATGGGTCCAGGAAGAAATAAAAAAAGAAATTAAAGATTTCCTAGAATTCAATGAGAATGCAGACACAACATATCCAAACCTATGGGATACTCTGAAAGCAGTGCTAAGAGGAAAGTTCATAGCACTAAATGCCCACATGAAGAAACAGGAGAATAATCACACTAGAGAATTAACAGCACAACTGAAAGCTTTAGAAAACAAAGAAGCCAATACACCCTGGAGGAGCAGACCCAGGAAATAATCAAATTGAGGGCTGAAATCAATAAAATGGAAACTAGGAGAACAATACAAAGAATCAATATAACAAAACATTGGTTCTTTGAGAAAATCAACAAGATTGACAAACCTTTATCCAAACTTACCAAACAACAAAGAGTGAACATGCAAATTAATAAAATCAGGAATTAAAAAGGAGGACATAACAACAGACACAGTGGAAATGCAGAGAATAATCAGGTCATACTTTGAAAACCTATATTCCTCAAAATTTGAAAATCTAAAGGAAATGGACAATGTTCTGGACAGATTTCCCATTCCAAAATTAAATCAAGAACAGATAAGCAACTTAAATAGACCTATAACCTCTAAGGAAATTGAAACTGTCATTAGAAGTCTCACAACCAAAAAAAGCCCAGGACCAGATGGCTTCAGTGCAGAATTCTACCAGAAATTCAAAGTACAGCTAATACAAATTCTCCTCAAAGTATTCCACACAAAAGCAGAAGAAGGTCATTACCACACTCTTTTTATGAGGCCACAATAACCTTGATACCCAAGCCACACAAAGACACAACTAAGAAAGAGAACTACAGACCAATATTCCTCATGAACATTGATGCAAAAATTCTCAATAAAATATTGGCAAATCGAATCCAAGAACACATCAGAGAAAACATCCATCCTGATCAAAAAGGCTTCATCCCAGGGATGCAAGGATGGTTTAACAAACAAAAATCCATCAATGTAATCCACCACATAAACAGACTGAGGAAAAAAATCCCATGATCATCTCACTAGATGCCGAAAAAAACCTTTGACAAAATCCAACATCCCTTCATGATAAAGTCCCGGAGAAATCAGGGATAACAGGAACATATCTCAACATAATAAAAGCAATATACAGCAAGCCAACAGCCAACATCAAATTAAATGGATAGAAACTCAATGCAATTCCTCTAAAATCAGGTACAAGACAAGGCTGTACACTCTCTCCATACCTCTTCAATATTGTCCTTGAAGTTCTAGCTAGAGCAATAAGACAACAAAAGGAATTCAAGGGAATACAAATCAGAAAGGAAGAAGTCAAACTCTCACTATTTGCAGATAGTATAATAGTCTACATAAGTGACCCGAAAAACTCAACAAGGGAACTCCTACAGCTGATAAACACCTTCAGCAAAGTGGCCGGATACAAGATTAACTCAAAAAAATCTGTAGCCCTACTATATACAGATGACACATTGGTGGAGAAAGAAATCAGAGAAGCATCACCCTTTACAGTTGCCACAAACAACATAAAATACCTTGGGGTAACACTAACCAAAAAAGTGAAAGACCTGTACCATAAGAATTTTGAGTCTCTAAAGAAAGAAATTAAAGAAGATACCTGAAAATGGAAAGATCTCCCATACTCTTGGATAGGTAGGATCAACATAGTAAAAATGGCAATCTTGCCAACAGCAATCTACAGATTCAATGCAATCCCCATCAAAATCCCAACACAATTCTTCACTGACCTTGAAAGAACAATTCTCAACTTTATATGGAGAAACAGAAGACCCAGGATAGCCAAAACAACCCTGTACAATATAGGAACTTCTGGAGGCATCACCATCCCTAACTTTAAGCTCTATTACAGAGCTATAGTCCTGAAAACAGCTTGGTATTGGCACAAAAATAGACAGGTAGACCAATGGAATGGAGTTGAAAACCCTGATATTAACCCACACACCTAAGAACACCTGAGTTTTGACAAACAATCCAAATATATACGCTGGAACAAAGAGAACATCTTCAACAAATGGTGCTGGAATAACTGGATGCAAACATGTAGAAGACTACAGATAGACCCAAGCCTTTTGCCCTGCACAAAACTTAAGTCAAAATGGATCAAAGACCTCAACATAAACCTAGCCACACTGAACCTACTAGAAGATAAAGTGGGAAATACCCTTGAATTAATAGGTACAGGAGGCTGCTTCCTGAACATAACACCAGTAGCACAGACGCTGAGATCAACAATTAATAAATGGGGCCTCCTGAAACTGAGAAGCTTTTGTAAGGCAAAGGACATAGTCAGCAAGACAAAACAACAGCCCACAGACTGGGAAAAGATATTCACCAACCCCACATCTGACAGAGGGCTGATCTCCAAAATATACAAAGAACTCAAGAAGCTAGTCTCCAAAACACCAAACAATCCAATTAAAAAATGGGGTACAGAACTAAATAGACAATTCTCAATAGAGGAATCTAAAATGGCGGAAAGACACTTAAGAAAGTGTTCAACATCCTTAGCCATCAGGGACAAATCAAAACAACTCTGAGATACCATCTTACACTGGCCAGAATGGCTAAAATCAAAAATACCAATGACAGTTTATGCTGGAGAGGATGCGGAGAAAGAGGAACACTCCTCCACTGCTGGTGGGAGTGCAAACTTGTACTGCCACTTTGGAAATCAGTATGGCGACTCCTCAAGAAAATGGGAATGAATCTACCACAAGATCCAGCAATTCCACTCCTAGGCATATATCCAAAGAAGCACATTCATATAACAAGGACATCTGTTCAACCATGTTCATAGCAGCATTATTTGTAATAGCCAGAAACTGGAAGCAGCCTAGATGCCCCTCAACCGAAGAATGGATAGAGAAAATGTGGTACATTTACACAATGGAGTACTACTCAGCAGAAAAAAAACAATGGAATCTTGAAATTTGCAGGAAAAGGGATGGAACTCGAAGAAACCATTCTGAGCAATGTAACCCAATCACAAAAAGACAAACATGGTAAGTACTCACTCATATGTGGACCTGCTTTATGATACATAGTAGTGACCATGCTTTATCAGAGCTGTTTTTAATGATGTTGCTCAGAATGGTTTCCTTCCAGATGATGATTGAGAAGCTAATTTTAAAAAAATGGTGCCAGGTACCACAAGAGTAACAGAACTGTGTTGTTTTTCTGGGATTTTGTTTTTTACTTTTTTTTTTTTTAATGGAGATGCTGGATGTCTCTACAATTTTGTTCAAATGACTGCAGAACCTGGAAAAGCTGTTGCTGCTATTGATGCATAACATACTGCCATTATTGATATATATATATATATATATATATATATATAATTTGAATTTTTGGAAACTTTAGCTGTGCTGTCAACTTTGGAAAAAAGTATCCCAGTTTACTGTGTTGAGTTGGCATTGTACAAAAATTAACAGCCATATTTGTCTAGAAATGTTGAACTTAATTTTTTTTCAATTTGTACAGGGGTTAATGCACTGTATTAAATATGTTAGGTCTTAAAAAAAAGAAGGGATTTTGAGAGCCCATCCCATGTGAAGGGATGCTCTCTTGGCCTGGATACATGGGGAAGGGCCTAGGCCTGGCCCAGGATGATGTGGTAGACTTTGGGGAGCCCCATTTGTGGGCTTTACCCTGCCTGGGGAGTGGAGGGGGAATTGCTAGGCGCTGGTGGGATGTTGGGTGGAGGGGAGGGAGAGGGAGAAGAGATTGGCATGTGAAGCAAGCTTGTTCCTAATTTGAACTAATAAAATAAAATAAAAAAACTATATTATTTCAGGCCAGTGGCATCCTCCTGAGAGTTCTGATGCCCAAGGTGTACCTCCTACAACCTAGAACATATGTCTCTCTCTCACTCTCTAGTTCCAAGAAACTTTTCATTTACCACCCAAAGGAGGAGTGAGCTGAAATGAAGGTAACTCCAACCAAAAAGAAGTTAAAACAGGCTAGAAGATTTGCAGAGAAACATATGGAAACCTGTGCTAGGGGATGACGGGCAGGGCTAAAGGCTTCCTATTTGTGAATAAGATGCATTGGCTTTGTGTGGATGAGGAAAATTAGATGGAAACAGTGGTGATGTTTAAATGAAATACCTGCTGAGGACACTTGCTTTGGTAGGGAAACACTGAAATGGAAGAGACACTTAAATAATCACACCTTCTAGGCAGAGTTTACATCCTGGTGGACAGATATGGGACAAGCAATGATCCACTTGGTCCTTTCATAATTACAAGAGACACTGCAGATAAGGAGCACAGTGTAGATGCATGACATCTTAGACAAGCAGAGTTACAACAGCCCCAACACACGCCTTCCAGTTTTCCTCAGCTAACATCCTTCTTCCTTCTATAGTCAAAGTGCTTTCATAAAACCCAAATGTCATGTTTATCTCCTTTTCCTGGAGATCTGCAATGGCTCAGCATCATCTCTATAATAAAATTACTAAATTATGTCATGACCCAAAGACCAGACTCACTCTAACCATCCCCCCTTACATTCTATTCTCTCCTTGCTCCCGGTGACATCATCTTTCAATGCACAGAGCCCACTGTCCTCTCTCAGACTCAGGGACAAGCACCATCCCAGATGCCCAGATGGACAATCTCTATTCTTGCTTGCTTTTGAGCGTGTACTCTACTTTTACACAGAGGTGAGGCCTACCTTGTGCCTCTTCAAATCAAGGTCAGCAGCTTGCTGCCCAGGTGTCCCCTCCTCCTCCTTATATAGCATCACACTAGTTATTAATTATTTAATGACTATGCTCTCTACATTGTAAGGTTCATGAAGTCAGGGACCATGCCTTTCTTGCTTACCAAGTTTCTAGTATATAATAAAAGTTCATGTGCATATATTGAAAGATTAGTTGTAATTTATCATTGTGCCAACATCACTTTACAGGGTAGGGGACTAATCACACTTAAGAACACTGATAGAAGCAGACTCTTGAAAAGAAAATGTGAAAAACAGCTGTCAAGGAGGATGTGCATATACCTTTGACTGTTTTAGTTGAGCATCAGTGGAAAACCAGGATCCTTCCCAACATGAGTCACAATTCTATACAACTGAGTTTTAGGCGCTAACGAATCAGCTATGCCTGGGCTTATAATCTGCTTTTCTCTTTATCAGCTGCATGATTTTGTCATTTTGTGTCTGGTTTTCCTTATATGCAAATTGGGAATAAGGACAAAAACATCCCAATAGTATTGTGAAGAATAAATGTGATAACATTTGTGTACCTAGCACCTAGTGAATAGTCATGGGCCTTGTTCTATGATCATCAGTGAATACAACATACAAATTTAATCCCATCAAGACATTGTAGGAGCACCACAAATGTTGGCTAGCATGGTGATGAGTTTCACTGTCATTGTTATTTGTAGCAAACAGGTCTAGAGTTTAAGTGCTGACACAGCCTCCTTAGAGTTATGGAGGTCCCTGCTTTTCTTGGCCTAGTGCCAACCCTGAAGAGGAATGGCAGAAGTCTGATGGACGATGAGGTTGAAGCACAAACTGTCTTCACTTAAAGGGCTTGGACGTCTCATGATGCTGAATTCTATTCTGAAGCTCCCAAAGAATGAATTCAAGGATGTGATAAGACAAATAATGTTTGAAAACTTCCATTAAATGTTTAACATTATTTTGAGGAGAGTGCTCTGGGGTGCCAAAGTGATTGGCCTTGAGTAAAATAGTATTAATATAACTTGTATAAAGCCACTATAATGCAGCACATATTAGTTCCCTGTATCCAATAAACTCACAGTAGATATCTTTCTGAAAGAGTGTTAGATTAAAATGTCCAAGCCAGTGTGAAGACACAGAAACTCCAATAAACACACAAAAAGAAAACTGCAGCAGAGCAGGCAAGGAAGAAGAGTTGGATTGGTTTTATACTAAGAATCATTTAAGCAAAAATACTAATATTTCAATGGCATAAAAGAGAACTCACAAAATAGAGGGATTTTCTTCTGTGACATGGTCAAAGCAAAGGCTAGCAATGAGGACAACGCCATCCAGAACATCATGTCTGCCTGAGAAGTCAATTAGAGAAGATTCAGACAGAGCTTTAGTTTCATCTGAAGGCAGATTCAGCGCCTGTTCACATGGCTCATCCACCTTTTTGTGTAGATCCTCCACCTGTTCACATGCCCCATCCACCTGTTCACACTGCTCACCCACCTATTCTCAGGGCTCATTCATCTGTTCACATGGATCATCCACCTGTTCATAGGACTCATCAACCTGTTCACAGGGCTCATCCATTGGCTTTGTCTATCAGGGCAGTCTAGGGAAGCAAGGACTTCTGTTCTGGTTCCCACCTTAAAATGGAGGCTTTGATGGGTGCCTTGTTTTAAATATTACATCTGACATGAAACCCACAATTAATATGAGATGAATGTGAATACATTATTGAATGGGATAGAAATTGCCATTCACTTACTCACTTCAGGAAAAAAAAATCCAGCCATATTGCTACTCTATAGCCTTGAGGCCACTTAGAGTGTGCCATGGAGAATCCTAGCAGTGCTTATTGGCTCGGCCAGCCATCCCTCTGGGCTCCTGAAGGCTTTTTTTTGAAATATATATAATCATGGTCTGCAATGCCTAAGTGCAACAGGATGATTTAAAAGTACCATGATAGCTGTCTCCCATGATATTTATCTCTCCCAGTCTATTCATTTGTGATCTAGATGAAAACGTGGGATGCAATCTGCATATTGATGTTCCCTAAAAGGTATTTCAGAAGCTCTTCCTGAAGGATGCTTTAGCTGCTTTAGAAATCTGAAATATTCTACAGTTGGGGAATTTATGGTGATCATTTCCATAAAAATAAAATCTTACTAAAAGATAGGCTCAATTCTTTTTAACAAACACATATACATTGTGTGTGTGTGTGTGTGTGTGTGTGTGTGTGTGTGTGTGTGTGTGTGTCAGAGAGAGACACACATACACATGCCACAGCACATGTAGAGGACAGGAAGGTAGAGAACAACTTGTAAGAGTCAGTTATCTCCTTTCACCATGTGGGTTCTGGGGATTGAACTCAGGCCATCAGGCTTAGCAGCAAGTGCCTTTGTATGCAAGGCATCTTGCTGGTTCCAAGATATGTCTAATTCTTCTAACTAAGGTGTGCTTAACTGCATGTGCTATGGGAAGAACTAGACCTGAGTCCAGTTCTGGGCTTCTCATTCATCTCTCCACAAACCTGGGCAAAGTACTCAGCTCACAACAGCTTCACTAAAGTATACTACTCTTGGCTAGCACAGAAGAGCTTAACAGATGTTAGCTGTTAATGCTCTCTTTTGACATATCTCTTCTGGCATTGGCTAGACTCCATTTGCAATCTCTAATACTGTTAGTTGGGCTCAAATGACTGAGTTCTAGTGAGAATAAGTGTGGCAAAAAGATGCACACCCACAGAAGTCTTCTGAACTGGTTTTTTACTATTTCTTTTCTCAGAAACCTTAAAGTATAGCAGCTGAAGATTCTAGAGCTACAAGAAGGAAGAAATTCGAATCTGACCTCAGAAAATTCTAGGAGAGCCACGACTTAGGAAACTTTGTAAGGGAGTTCTGAAGAGGTAAAAACTAACTTAAAAATGTGTTAAACCACTGAAAAGCAATGTGATGCTGCTAACTAAAACAGTCGGGCTGCATTAAAGGCTGCTCATTACAACAGTCATACAATGTCACAGGCTGCTCATTACAACAGTCACACTATGTTACAAGCTACTCATTGCAAAGGCCAGGTTATGTTACAGGCTGCTTAGTACAACAACAGGCTATGTTACAGACTGCTCAGTACAACAATAGTAAGGCCATGTCTGAGCCTCTTAATCTGGTTACCACTAATCTGAGGTTAAAATCTTCTTTGCTAATGAGAGTTGTCTTGTACATTTTGGGGTGTTTAGTGGCATGCATGGACTCTACTGGAAGATGGATCTACCAATATGTTTGTAAACATTGCCAGATGTTACCTGGGCAACACAATTGCCTTTGTTAAGAACTAGCGTGCCTTTAGCATCATCACTACCATTATCTCTGATAGCTTTGAGAGCACAGAACTGGGATCCAAATTTTAAATGTGAGTCCATCATAAATTTCCATTGCTGTTATTTAAGAAAAATAAGTAAAATGCCACCAAAGCTTAAGGAAAGAAAAAGATTCAAATGCCAGAGTCAAGACCAAATACAAGCATTAAAATAAAAGGTTGATCATTTTGGTTAGCTAGGACAAAAATGACAAAATAAGCAAACAGAAAATTTCAATCTAGTGAGACACAGTTAAAATCCCAACAGTGAAACAATTAACATATAAAGATATAAGTACTAAAACAAAAAAGAAAACTTATAAAAAGAATATGAGCAATTAAATGAAACACATAGCATTGTACTCTCAATAGATAGGCTAATGAACCGAACAGACAAGTCAAAAGAAGAATCGCAAATGTCCAATGAATATGTTTAAAAGTATTCAACATTCTTAGACATTAGAAAAATGCAATTAAACCACTTTGAGAGTCCATCTCACCAGTCAGAATAGTGATCATTGAGACAATAAAGGATGGGCCTGGAGAAATAGTTCAGCCATAAGGACACTGTTGGTCTTGTAGAGCATCTAGACTCAGTCCCTAGCCCTTACATGGTGGCTCACTACCATGTGTAACTCCAGTTCCAGGCATCCAATGCCCTCTACAGAAACCAGGCATGGTGTTCAAATATATATACAAGCAAAACACCCCTCCACATAAATAAAATAAATAATTCTAAAGTGTAAAAGGAAACAAAGCACAACAAATGCTCATGAGAATTGCAAGGTAAAGAGGGATACTTAGTCAGTGCTGTGAATAAGTGTTAATAGACCTCAGAACTCAAGAATCCACCACTGAGACCAGTGTGGTGGCTTCTGCCCCTAAAATGCCTAAATACAGAAGTGTATGACCCAGCTCTAACGCTCTGGGGTATGTACTCAAAAGATACCACAGAGATATTTGCACACCCATGTTTATTGCTGCTTTAAGCACAAGAGCTGGGAAAGGAAATTCACTTAAATGGACATTGACTAATAAATGGATAATGAAAATTTAGTGGATATGCACAAGTAAATTTTATTCAACCGTAAAAAAGAGAACTTTTAGTAAAATGCATGGATCTGAAAAATATTACATCAAGTGAGGGTAATCAAGACTCAGAAAGACATGGAGTGCAAGTTTTCTTCATATCCAGACTCCAGGTTTTAATGTTCATGTGTGTATGTGCATATGTACAGATAACTAGGCATGAGTGTTGATATAGTTTATAAAAGTAGAAAGCAACACATAAGAGGGTGAAGGTTTACAAAAGAAAATGGGACATGAACATGGGTTGGGGACTGCTGGGAGGGAGCTTAACATGGTGGGGTGGGATCATCGAAATGTACAAAAATGCCTCAAGCAAACCTGTTATTTCTACATTAATTAGAAATAAAAATATGTAAATCATATCAGGGCCCAGGGATTTGAATGTTTAATAAAATACTTGTAGAATGTATACTAGGAAGTAGGCACAATGCTGTAGTGAGGATCCTGGTAAGAAAGGTCTATCCCTACTCTCAGAGATGAAAGGTAACTGAAAGTATTGTGGATTTTTCTGGACATCCTAAACACAGTTGTTAACTGAAACCGTTTGAGAGACAACATGCCATGGCTATCCTTATCTGATTTACATGGCTGTTTTTTCCGGGGGAAGCTAATGCAGAGGGCTACTATGGGAGAAAATGCAGAAGTAACTGCAGTTACTGTCAGGTGGATTTGATATGGGAAGATTACTTGATTGCATGGGTGTCCCCTATGCATCACACAGGCCTTACATACCAAGTGGAATGATGGATGCACCAGAGTGAGATGCGAGGAGAAGAGGCAGGAGTGAAGGGGCAGAGAGAACACAGGCTCCATTTATGCTTTTGTACACCCATGCCCAAACACACAAGTATATGCTTGCACATATGTGTGCAAGTGCACACACCCATGCATTCATTTGTAGAAGATAGAGGTCACCATTAAGTGTCTTCCATTGATCCCACACTTAATCTGGAGCTCACCAATTCAGCTAGATTGCCTAGCCAGTGAACAGCTAGGATCTACCCATCTCCAGCCTTGGGTCCTGAGATTACAGCTGCATGCCACTTCACCTGGACTTAGATGGGTACTAAGAATCCCAACTCAGGTCCTCATCCTTGCACATCAAGCACTACCCACTGTGCTTTCTCCCCAAACCAGGGAGTCAGATTTGAAGCATAAGAAACACACTTTTTGGTAGTTCTAAAATACAGGAGGGTATGTGTGAGGACTAGCGATAGATTCAAGATAGCTAAAACTGTCTTCCTCCTAATAGCCAGACAGGAAATAGGGACTTGAGTCCTATATCACCATAAAGAACCAAACCCTCCAGCAGCCTGAGGGAGCTTGCCCTAGAGCCTTCTGTGAAAACAGAACTGTCAGCATCTTGATTGTAGCCCAGTGAACTTACTTTGTACTTCTAACCTGCATAACTATAACATAGTAAATGTGTGCTGCTTAAAACCACATATTGAGATCCTGGTAATTTGATGGAGTAACAACAGAAAGCTAACAACGCATCCATTACTGAATATTAGAGAAAAGAATGAGTTGAAGAAAACAGGTATGAAAATATGACCTATCTTTCTGGGGTACTTGACAGGTGCTCATGGAATTAATAAATTTATATTTTTGTTCATTTGCTGAAAAATAGACACTGGATAGTCTCTGCTGCTGCCTGGCCAAAGTGTAAAGGAGACAATGGTCAAAACATGATTTGTTTGATTTTAATGTTCATCTTAGAACTAGAGGACAGATATGTGTATATTCAAAAACAAAATAGAGAACAAAACAATGCCTTAATGCCTCCTTCACACACTTACCAACCAAGGTATAAACAAATGACAGGGAATCTCCACATGTTAACACAGCCAACACGTATTGAGTCTTCACCTCACTTCTCAACAAACACATGGCATGGAACATGCTCCTTCCCACCATGAGAACAAAGAAGCAGAGTGACAGGCACATGAAGAAACCATCCCAAAGTCTTAGTCACTAAGCTTCATGAACTCCCCAAGACAGGTATGGATATGCTGACTTTGTCGGATAGGGAAAGTTGAGGCATGAGAGTGAGCACATGGGACCTTTTCTGGGACAACACCTAAGAAGCACCTATTTCTTTTCAATTATATCCACTGCTCCCTGGTTGATGTCAACTTAAGAGAGTGATCAGCACTCCTTATCACATAGCTGTAGAGTTGGGGTTTTTAGATGTAAAACTCATTTATTTCTATTAATGTTTGAGAAGAGACCCAGAGAAGCAGTCCCCCAGGAAGACTGAGCAGCTGGAAGGCCTTAGCCAGGTGTGCATATCATCAAACCCAAGTTGCCCACACTCTGACTGCAGATACATGGCTTCTTCCAATTCTTCTGAATGTATGTGGATACACATGTGTGCAGATGCCAGAGGACAACCTAGGTGTTATACCTCAAGCATTATCGACCTTTTTAAGACAGTTTCACCGATCTGAATTTTGCCAAGTAGGCTAGGTTAGATGACTAGCAAGCCCCATGAATCCATCTATCTCCATGCACACTATCTCACTCCAGTTCTTTGAATCAAACTTAAATTCTTTTTTTTAAAGATTAATCTTCTATGATTTTGTTGAATATGTTTTCTGCACCTTTGAGTTGGGTTTCTTCACCTTCTTCTATACAGAGACATACATGGTTCCCTGGAGAAGTGGAAAGGGACAAGATCTCCTGAGCAAATTGGGAGCATGAGGGAGGGGAGAGGGAGCTAGGAGAATGAGAAGGGGAGAAGAGGAGGGGTGGGGAGGACATGATGGAGCAGGAAGGTTGAGTACAGGGAAGAATAGAGGAGAGCAAGATAAGAGATACCATAATAGAGGGAGCCATTATAGGTTTAAAGAGAAATCAGGCACTAGGGAAATGTCCAGAGATCTACAAGGATGACAACAACTATCAATCTAAGCAATAGTGGAGAGGCTACCTTAAGTGGCCTCCCCTGATAATGAGATTGATGACTAACTTATATGTCAACCTAGAGCCCTCATCCAGCAGTGGATGGAAGTAGAAGCAGACATCCACAGCTAAATACTGAATTGAACTGGAACCTGGTTGCAGAGAGGGAGGAGTGATGAGCAAAGGGGTCAAGACCAGGCTGGTGAAACCCACAGAAACAGCTGACCTGAACAAGGGGGAGTTCATGATCCCCAGACTGATAACTGGGAAACCAGCATAGGACTGATCTGGACCCCATGAATGGGTGTCAGTGAGGAGGCCTCGGAAATCTATGGGGCCTCTTGTAGTAGATCAGTACTTATCCCTAGCATAGGAACAGAATTTGGGAGCCTATTCCACATAGAGGGATGCTCTCTCAGTCTAGACACATTGGGAAGAGCCTAGGTCCTATCCCAAATGATATGACAGACTCTGAAGTTCCCCCATGGAAGGCCTCCCCTCCCTGGGAAGCAGAAAGAGCATGGGATAGGTAGGGTGTTAGTGGGGAGCAGGGGAGGAGGGGAGGGAGAGGGAATTGGAATTGACATGTAAAACAATCTTGTTTCTAATTTAAATTAAAAATGGAGAAAAATATAATCTATTTTGTATACAGAGTTCTGCCTGCGTGTATGCCTGAAGGCCAGAAGAAGTCATCAGAACTAATTACAGATGGTTGTGAGCCACTGTGTGGTTGTTGGGAATTGAACTCAGGACCTCTGGAAGAGCATCCAGTGCTCTTAACCACTGAGCCATCTCTCCAGGCCCCAAACTTAAATTCTTAAGTTTGGAAGAGAAGTGCTTTGCTGACTAAGTTCTATCCCCAGCCTTATTTATTCATTTATTTATTTATTTATTTATTTATTTTTGATGTAAGGTCTTCCTATTTATCTGTGGATGGCCTGGAACTGGCCATATAGAATAGGCTAGCTTTCTCCTCACAGAGATCCACCTGCCCCTGCTTGCTAAATGCTGTAATTAAAACCAAGCAGCAACCAGGAGTTGTTTTTCAGAACCACAGTCTATGGAGGAATGTATGTGATGCTATTTGAAATCAGAATCTCCCTTCATGAAAGGGTAGGGAGTATGATATTAGATCTGCAAATGTATACCTCCTAGCATTCATATCCCAGCAGTCAGTTTCCACATGGAACAAGGCTTGTGTCTTCCACAAACAGGCTCTTAAAGATAGATATGTGTGACATTTGAGGCTAAGACTCACGAGTCATTAGTGAGTTTACTCAGTTTTCTGTTTCAGATTGCTTCCTCTAAAACAAGCCAGTCACATCTCAGGGAAATATTCTAGAAGCCATGAAGATGTGCATATGAGGAGAGATAGAAACCACAACAACTTGCATCAACCTGATAGGCATAGGAGTGAGAAACCTTGGAAGTGGGTCCTCCAGCCCCAGCTAAGCTCCCAGATGACCAGGAACATGGTATAGAAGAAGAACCACTTATCCCAGCCTGCCCTGCAAGCCTGACTCTCTGAAATGGCAGAAGATAATGTTTACTCCAGTTTCAGGTGGGTGAGTTTTGGTGTTAATTGTTCTGCAGCAAGAGACAACTACTATAACAAGCTCCTGAAGCTCTGCCTGGTAGCAACTGTGTCAAGAAACTACCACACTGGCTTCCACAGTCTACTGTAGCACATCCCCATCAAATGGTCAGAACCTGACTCCGCAACCCATGTGCTAATCTTGTTGCAAACATGTGCCAAGGCTCACTTACTACTGTGGTTTTCCTTCCAAGGCTTTATCATTAGCTAGGTTCCTACGATTTTTCTTTTTCCTCATCGACTGCTAAAGTTGTTTACCTCAACTCATGGGTCCCTTCTCTTCAGATTGTCACCTGACTGCATTCTGGCTGAGCAGAAGCCAGAATATTGTGTTCTGTCACAAACTGTGCATGACTCTTTACAGCATAAACATACCACAACACTTTCAATGTCTAGAGAGAGGACTCAGTCTATTCCTGAGGAATAGCCCCTTCCATAGAAACTTGCTGTACTTTCAGGAATAAATTAAAATAAAGGTAGCAAATTTACTTATTAATGTTGTCTTGTGACAGGTTTCAGCCATGAGCTAGATTTGTTCCTACTGAACACTCAGGCACCATAGGTTAAGTAAAAACAAACAAATAAATAACTAATCTGGTCTGTTTTCAAGTTGTCAAAGTCATATATAAGAGACATTCACATTCACATGTTTGCATAAATAGAACATTTACATATCAAAGACAATGAAGGCTAAATGCCAAGTGAATGGAATTCATAGGTGTTGACAGATTTTCAAAACAGAGGCTCTAGAGCCGAATCTGTCAGAACAAGTTTTAGGGAGGAATAAGGACTTAAGAAATTTTAACTATGGTGCATATCATTATCGCCATTATCATCTCCACCTCACTCTCCTCTGATCCAGACACAGAGACTCCCACACAACTTTTAGGTCAGACAGGATAGATGACCAGCTCTATCTATCCAATGGGCTGTGACAAAAAGTAATATTTCATTTCAGAACTAAATCAGGAAAAAATAAAATCTTCTTTCATTCTCCAGTCTCTCCTCCCTAAGAAAGTCTCATGCTCTGGACAGTACAAAGTTTCTAGTATCTCTAGGCTGTTGGTGGCTTCATCACCTTGGGTGCCTATGCAATGACATTAAGGAAAGCCACCCTGACTTGTGATGGAAAGGTAACAGGAACAAGAAGTAAACCTGCCTTTGCCTTATGCTCCTGGGATTTAAGGATGAATTTGTTGTAGCACAGCACAGCCTTCCCTAACATAAAGGGGAAGCTTCTTAGTGGTGGAAAAATAGATACAGTAGTGGTTACTTATAAATCATTCCTTACACGACCTTTCTCAATAACAAATCAGTGCATATTACAATACAGTTTGGTGTAATATACCTTAATAGAACCGGAGGGTTTAAATAAAAACCTAAAGAGTTGGTCAGGCAGCAGGACAATGAGAGGCCTCCCGCTAGTGGTTACTGCACATCTCACCATCCACACATGATCACTGCAGCTCTCAGGACAGTGAGCTGCCATCCCAGCACGAAGACTACAGATGGCAGAATAACAGGATTATTGATGACTTCGCCAAGAGCATTCCTTTATATTCTTGTCCTTTCCTTTGAGATTACAAGGCATATGTTTCCATTTGGAAAGCAGTATTTCCTAACCTCTAAACCTAACACAGATCCTGAGAAACCCTAGCCCACAGCTGAATGGCCACAAATAAATGCCTGGACTTCCTTCAAAGCTATCCCATTTTACACTGCGATGCCTTCTCGCTCCAGCAAGAAAGTGTTCCTGCTTGATGGATTCTGCTCTCTCGCTGTGGATTATGCTTACTGCTCCATGCCTGTCACTCCCTATTCTCATCTTAGCTGCTTGTGCCTTATAAAATTCAACACTTGAAAGTAGCCAATAAGAAGCAGAGAGCCTCTAAAAGCTTTCTCTTACAGTAGACCTTTCCTTTCCCTGGGTGTAAATGACAGATTCAGATCAATTATTGGGTGGGATGCAGTCACCATTCACTTGCTCTGTAATGAGCTGCCCCTCAATGAGTAGGAAATGGTCTCCAAGGAAACTAAAGCAATGGATGTTAGGCAAACCTTTTTGTACTGACATTATCACCCCCAAACCCACCCCATTGCCTCCTTAAATGAATCTTCTTTGAAACTGACTTGTAAGTAGAATTGGGGTGTAAAGACATAATAAAGTAGTTTGTTTTTATAAATTATTCTCAACGTAAAGCTCCAGGCTGGTGATCTCAGGACACACAGTGAAATGCCAAATGAAAAGCCTACCTTAGCTTCAAATACCTTCGAGTAAATATAGTTTGAGGACAAAGTAGAACATGAGGGGTCTTCAACAGTACTTCAGTTATCTGCACTTTAGGATGGTGTAGGTTATGGTCTCTAAACATTTTAACTAAACATTTAACTAGTCATTCCGAGGAGATCTTCTAGGTTAACCAAGTCCTGAGGACCTAATATCAGATTGGTCTTTTATCAAGATTTTCACAGCATAACAGGAAAAGTCTGGGGTATTTACTGGAGGTTAAAAACAATCACAACAGGGCCAAACAGGTAGCTTAGCATGAAAGAGCATGGGCTACTTACTCTGCCAGAGGACCAGAGTTTGGTTCTCAGTAGCCACAACGGCTACTCACAGCCACCTGTAACAACAGCTTCAGAGGGACCTCTGTCATATACCACACACATACAACTAAAATAAATACAATAATTTTTAAAAAGCCAAAATGCATTATACATGAAGAAACTACCTAATTTACCTAAGTCTTTCTAACCCACAAGAGACACCAATCTTGATCTTCTTGGTTGCTGTCTTAGAGTGCAGAGCACATTGTGTCCTCAGTTCCAAGTAACAGAACAAATCAAGCAGTAGAAAAATGGAAAGGCTTTTGGTTATGACAAGGTCACAGAGTGCATCATGGGCTTGGGAGCATAGATGCAGCCAATGAGTTCATGGGAATAGGAAAATGGCTAAGAACCACAGAGCACAGGCCTCTTCTCTGCCTCTAAGTCCTCACTGAAATGATTGCTTCACCTGCCACAGTTCTGGACACACACAGGAAATGACTGCCTCTCTTGGAATTGCAATTATTAAAAGTTAGGACTTCAGAAGGGACCAAACTCAGAGTAGGGCTTCAACTCAAATCTACACATTTTCTCTAAGGACCCATATAGCGACCACACATGGCTGCTAAAACTTAAAGGACCTCTCCAGAATGAAGAGCAAAGAGTCCTGAAAAGAAGAAATTGTCTGAGCCCTGCTGGAACCCTGGGGGTGTCCGCGTAGACAAGGATGGACAGCTTAAACAAGAGCCCCCACTTCTACAGGTTGTCACATGCTTCTCATCAACAGGGGCTGAAATTCCTTTGGGTGCTAATATCTAATACCAAAAGGGAAGGTTCTCCTTTCCTGATAACCTTCCCTCAGAAAGTGCCCTCACTTTGCTGATGCTGCTGTGTAAGCATGACTGAAGAATAAGTGAGGGAACTTAGATTCGCATAAGCACTCATGGTAAACTTCACACACACTGCCTTTTGCCACAGCTTCTATTTTCTTCTTTGCCTGATACATAGATTCATCTTGCTCCTCAGCTGTTACCTGTGGGGTTCAGTGTCTGTGAGCATGACCATAGACTGAGAAACCAGACAACAAATACCAAATATATACTGGCTTCTTATGGGTAGATTTAAATATCTTTAAAAATGTACCAACAGGACTTGGCTTTCAATTGGACGTATAGTTTGAACTTTTGTGTTCTCCAGAAGTCCACTTATTGAAGGCTTAGTCTCTGCCCTATGGTATGAGTGGACACTGAAAGACCCATTAGAAAGAAGGCTTCTTGGGAAGTGGTTAAGGGCTTGAGGAGGATATTGTGTCCCCAGCTCCCCTTCTTACTCTCTCTTCACTTTCTGTTTGCCATGAGCTGAATGGCCTCCTCTACCATTCACTTCCCTTATGACAGGCTTCCTTATGATGGGTACAAAGGCAGCATGTGCTAGAAACTTTTAAGCTGATAATGTTGGATATTTGGTAATAATTTGAGAAGACTACCAGAAATGACAAAAAATAGTAACACACATACAGGGCAATAATGTAGAAGAATGGATAGCTGGACATATTGGCAACAGATATTTAAGCATCTTTAGAAAACAAATCTACACAATAAACATAGAGTGTTGGTTTGCCTGGAGAGAGAAGGCATCCTCCATGCAAAGTGCCACAGAGCTGTAGGCAGCCAGAACCTTGGAGTTTTATTTCTGCTGACAAGGTCATCCTCATTAGAAGACCTTGGCATTATACCATCTAGTGTGTCAGTCATGACATATATCATTGTCATATGGAAATATAGCATGTCTCTTCTTTTGTTCTGTTCTCTTACAGAATAGACAGCTGTCTGGTTACCACAGAGCTCAGGCCTTCAAAGAGCACAGGGTGACACTGGATATACTGAACCAATATTCCATGAATCGGGTCACCAGCTTATTGGGAAAATACAAAGGGGCATACTCTACTACTGCTTAGTTTCACAGATTGGACAATATGATTCTATCTGGAAGAAAAGAATTTATTCATGAGTCAAACCATGAGTGATGGAAAATGAGAGTTCACTGCCCCAGGAAAACTGTGTAGGAAACAGTCACCTAGCCTACTCTCATGACACCCTGGGTGTTGTTCAAGTGCTTCAGTCGAGTGGGTATTTCCTTAGTAGTTTCTACTTTTGCCAATGGACTCATAATATGTTATCTAAAGAGATATGATAACCGTAATGTTGACAGCATAGTTTTAAGAACACCAAGAGTCCTGTCTATACCTCCTTCCACATGTTCTCCTGACTTCCTGCCCTCACTCACATGCCCCATATGAAGTAGTATGCCTTCTACTTCATACCATTGTTCTTATTACATAAGGATCATTTTATTAAGTTATATTAGAACAACTTTGCATCCTTTACTATTGTCTTCACAATGGAACTAAAGCCATTAGGAAGGCATGGTAATAAACATTTGGCTTCTACCACATAACCACCTTAGGAAACGCTCTGGGAAACTTCCATCCCAGAAGATTCTCTCTTCTGCTCAGGCTTTGTACTGTTGAACTGGCAGCAAAACAACCTTGTCACCCACAAGAGTTTTGCCACAACTTTTGCATCACTAAATATCATCATTAAAAAAAATAATACATTCCTTGGATGCACGATGATACTTCTAGATTCCATATAAAACAGAAATAGTAACACATCTAATGTGTAGCTCAGGACTTAATACCCTTCTACATCTATTTCATGGAGTATACTGAAGCAAGTAGAGAGTTCAATTGATAACAAAAACTTCTTTTGTGGTATAGACAGACAAACACACCTTGCAAATCCTGCTGGAAAGCACTGTTATGTTTTGCCTGATGCAGGCAACATATCCCTGAATGGTGGCTTTAATTTTCCATAAGTGAATGTTTTATTGCTTGTTACACGAAGTCCTTCTATAAGGAAATGCTTTTCAGACTTTGTGGCTTTCATGAATGACTACTGCAGAAAACATCCATGGGCAAGAAACAACTCCACAGACACTAAAACACCAGGAAGGAAGGAAATTGCTCTGGCATGAACTGCCCAGCTTAAATTCTGTAATTCAGGGGAGTACCACTTCACATATGTCTGCAAGAAATTCATACCTCATGAGACACTTTGAAGGAAGGTCAATCAGACACAATGCATTGGCGAGATAATGTTCTCTCTCACTCTTTCTCTTTCTCTCTCCTTCCTCTCCCATCCCAGCTCTCTCTCTCATCTCTCTGTCTAATCTGCATTTTCATAAGTTGGCCAGCTACATTTCCATGTTTCTGCGGATTTTGAACACAGAGAATTATGACCTAAAATAATGATCACTTTTTGAATGAAATCCTAATTCAGAATGATCCAAAGAGAATACATATTTAATGACCACCATGAGAGCTCATTATATATCCCAGGAAGTCATACTCAAATTTCTGATTGTTTTAAATATCCTTAACTCTTTTCAGGAATCTGAATTAGAGTAATACAGAACCAGAGAGTAGCAAGAACTCAGATGAGGCCAGGATTTCTGCTGTTCAGTTGTTACACAAACACACCTAACTGCTCCCCCTTTAACACTGAGGATCAGTGGGCTGAAGAGGTCACTCAGAGGCTAGGAGAGCTCACAGCTCTTTCAGAGGACTGGTTTCAGGTCCCAGAACCTACATGCTGGCTCACAACTATCCATTAGCTCCAGTTCAAGGGGAGTCAACCTACTTTTCTGAGTTCTGTGTGAACCAGGCGGGCATGTGGTGCACAAACATACATGTAGGTGAGACACTCATACACATAAACTAAAATAAATAGATCTAAATCTTAAAAAATTGAGGTCTACTGGTTTACTTCCCTATGCATGGGACAGCTACAAAGAAGCCTGCAACTCAAGGTCTCTAAATGCTTCCAGAAACCTGTAGGGTGGCATGCCAATCAATTTGGCTTTTGTATTCTCCTAGGTCTGGATTTTCTAGAGGGACTAGAACAGAGAGAAAATGAGAAAGAGACCACATGGCCAAACAGCTTCATAAAAAAATCTGCAAAGTAAAACCAAAGTGGATGAATCAAAGAGCAGAAAGATACAATTTTCCCTCCAGATGATTTTACTAGGAGGAAGAAAGATTTTAAAAGCACCAAATGCTTTTTCTGATAACCACCTATGGCTTTCTCTAAAGAGAGGCATGTAAAGTTGGGCAAGTTGTTTTCTGTCCTGTCAGGAAAATATTTAGTAACAGCCTTGTAAAAGTAAGCACTCGCTGCTGCCCCAGGGAGCTGTGGATTTGCTTTATAGAACTGTTTCTTTCAACAACTTCCTTTGTTGTTCTGCATGTTCTCCCACAAAAGGCCCCATCTCGTACTACAGATAGGTTTGTCATTCTCTCTGCATGAAGACTGCGCAAATACACAAACCATGGGAGCTGCCTCTGTCTGATAATCCTGGCCAACAGTGCCTTGATCTATCTGATGGTATAGGAAGATGCTGCTTTCCTTCTGTCCGGTGGTTCTGGAGTAAGCAGGGTCCTAAATGTGTTGTATAGGATGACAGGGATGGTGAAATTCTGATGATGGCATACTGATGATGCCAGTGGGGAACCTTGGGTGGCCAGTAACTCTAAAATCTTCTCAAGGTAAAAGCACTGCTAAATAGTAAATTTACAATGCACTAATAGAAAGAAATACTACATATTACTCAAGAAAGCATCTTTCATTGGTAACAGAAATAAACCTCCATGACGAGAAAATCCAAAGAAAGCCGAATAGCACCATTTGCTACAGCTATTGAACTTTGTGAACCCCTAGAGTAAAAATGATATTATACAGTATGAAAGATATATATATATATATATATATATATATATAATATATATATATAAATCAAGGTCCATCCTTCCCAGCTACATCAAATCAAAACCTGATGTTTTTATAGTTATGAAATGGTTGGCTTTTATTAAACATGTCCCATGTCCTCACTCTGTGACCTTTAGGCAGGTTAGTGAAACTCTGAGTCATCTCCTTGTCTATAGATGTCAATGATGATACTGCTGACTTATAGAGATGATACAAGAATTTTAAAAAGAATTAAGTCAATAAATGTGTTTTTATTAGCCTCTAAAGAATTGATATTGCCAGCAATAGCAGTAGTAGCTCCATCTTGAAAGAAGGCCCCATTCCTGTAAGAGAATACTTTGGGAGTCCAAGCATGCACTTCTGAAGATCTTTCTGTGCAGGCAACCAAACCTTTCTTTAGCTATATGTTCAGAGCAAATGCAAGTGCCACTGAAGGGATCGTCTACAGTTCAACATGGAGTGGTAGAACTTCTGGCTGGTCTACACTATTCTAGGGAATCTCATATCTCTCTTCACAGTCAGAGGTTAGGAATCATCCCCTCCAATTACCATCCAGTTGAGCTGCCCTCCTTTTTCCAGTTGAGAAGCACAGGATCCAGGCCAGGGGCAGACCTCAGGGGGCTTAGAACTTAGACTGCGTTCCTTTTTAGGTCTCAACAGATCCTATTCTCAAGACTAATCATGACTTGAGATAGGCTGGATTTAAAACTAGGAGGCCAGTGAGCTGGGCATCACACCACCCACCCAAGGAAGCTGGTTGTGATGGAAAGATCCAGAGCTTCAAAGCAGGAAGGCCTATGTTCACTTCTGTTAGGCAATTTGCCAGAAATATAAGCAGGAAAGGATTTAATATCTGTTTTGTCATTTACAAAGCAGACACAGTAAGACTTGTAGTGTATCAGAAGAAGAGTAAGAAAATGTACAGAACATACAAGACTGGAGGACATGTCAGATTACTGTAGAGCCTGGTCACATGCTACAGTGCTGTACCTTGTTCCTTAGTTATTACCTAAAACTGAAGTCCTTCCAGAAATGAGTATGGGCCCTTTCATTTTCCCTACTACCTTCACACCATCATCTTAACCCACTCACAGATATAAGCCCTACAATCTTGGAAGATTTCCTGATGCCTAGTGTCCATATTTGTTAATCTTCCTTAGAGTTTCACTGACCCCCTTGGCAGCCCCTGTAACAATGCCCGAGACAAAATGTTGACTACCAAGTACCACCTACAAGCAAGCCATACCCTTATTGTTCTGCCCTCTGCCACTTTCAGTTCACTATACTTGTTCCATATAAAGGGACCTTTCAAAGTATGTTTTTACAGCATTTTCCATGGAGCATAGAATTTATCAAACCCAAGTAATATGATGTCCATACTTATTCAAAAGTAAAACCAGAAGACATCTACACTCACATTTGTGAGTTCTTTCTGTTATGGCAGATGCTGTCCTCACTGGCCTCAGTACTGTGCCTATATTCAAGCATAGTCAACTAGAACCTGCTACACAGGGAGAATAAGCAGGGAAATCATTTCTGCGATGCAATTCTATATCACTCAGAGCTCATCCTGATCAGAGATCACTGAAGAAGTGACCATACAGACAGAGATTATTGACTCAATTAAGTCACACTAAAATAAATTTAGGTTACCAGAAAACCAAATCTCCTGGTAAAATGTTAGGGTCCCTTTTGCAAGAAAGTTTTCAACCCTCTAATACATATGTTAAAAGTCATACCACCAATGAAACCTATGATTTCAAGCACTGTGAAAGTCTAATTTTTAAATTATGCATTTATATTATTGATGAGCATGGTATCACACATCCATTATATCAATACTGAGGCAGGAAGATTATTGGGAATTCTGGACCAGCCTAGACTACACACCCAGATTCTATCTCAAAAAGATTAAGTATCATTTTAGTGAATTTGTTTGTTTGTTTGTTTGTTTTGAGACAGGGCTTCTCTGCATAGCTTTGAAGCTTGTCCTGGAACTTGCTCTGCAGATCACACTGTCCTTGAACTCACAGAGACTTGCCTGCCTCTTCCTCCCCAGTTCTGGGATTAAAGATATGTGCCAAAACTGTCCAGCTGATTTTAGTGAATTTAATCATACAACAAATTATCCCTGTGAAGTCAATTGTTGCATTAAGGTTTTAGATAGACGACTTTAAGAAAATTTGACTATTTATACTGGTTTGTTTAAGATAGACAAATTTACTATGCCCAAGAGTCCAGGTCATTTGGTTCATAATGTGGTTTTAAAATCTATAAAGGTTTTGCCTATTAAAGTTGTAAGCTTCCTTGTGCTGGCTAGTTTTTGTCAACTTGATATAAGCTATAGTCATTGAAAAGAGGAATCCTCAATTGAGAAAATGGCCTGTGGAGTATTTTCTTGATTAATAAATAATCTTGATTAATAAATAATGCAAGAAAGTCCATCCCATAGGGGATGGAGATACTCCTGGGTAGGTGGTCCTGAGTCATTAAAAAAATAAATAAACCTGGAGCTCTTTAATGGAAAGTTATTTTTAAAGCATATCCCTATGTAACATAAAGCCTGTGTGACCCAATTATCTGGAGTTTATTTGACAAATCTGATTATCTTATTTTGGGGTTAATATCCATGAATTTCTGAAAATGGGCTAAAAGCCAAGTAGAGCATACAAGCAAATATGATCCCTCCCCAGGACACTTGCCATCCAAATTATAAGGATTCAAAAACCTTGGCAAGATGCCTATGCTAATTAGAAAGTGGTCCAATATTCATGAGAAGCACTTGAAAAGCCATTATTTTTGCCTGAAATCTTCTTGGCTGTTCCATAATTAATATGTCAGTATCATCAGAAGGCTAAGAGATCAAGAATGGTAAAAACATTGTTTCATGTAACAACACTCATAGGGACAATGGTACTTAGCAAAATATCACAGTGACTTGTGATGAGAGTAAGTAATCCAGAATCTACGCACAGCAAGTGCTAGAAGCCTCAGGTTCAGAGGGGATGGGCGCCATTACTTTTAAAGCAGGCAGGTATAGAATGGGAAAGCATGTTCTAGTGATGTTAGGAAAAGCCTCACAATCAATCCTACCTTCTGTCCCTCATTTTAAATATATCTCTTTAATTAGTTCAAGAAGAACTCTGTCTCTACTGCCTACTCATCCAGTCAGACTCCTCAGCATCCTATTCCTATAACTAAATTGCTGTTTCCAAAGGCTGACAGCGTCTACACCAAAGTGCACTAGCATTCTGTGGAAGATCTTTTTAGATTTGAGATTAATGATGTATCTCAGTCCTTGGCCAGAGTTACTCTAAGAGACAATTGGATCCATCATTTTACAGCAACTTTTGTTTGACTAGATTTGTACATATTATCTATTATGTCATTTTAATTGTATGTGTATATTTTAAATCCCTTTTTCCCCTTGTAGCAAACGGAAGCTAGTAACTTATCTCCTTTTAGCCTTGGCCATTTCAGTCTCTGAGCTCTAAGCAGGACTGCCAAGAGAAATCCCCACCACCACCTCTTTGCTCTCCTGACTTTGCCTTACAGTTCTGTTCCAATCATTGTGTATTTATTTGCATGTATGTCTTTTCTTGTGAGTTGGTATTTTGCTGTGAAATCATGTGTGATACAAATAATGAATAATATAGTGAAAATTTTAAACTATTTTAGGAAAAAAATGTATGTTCTAGGTCCCTTCCAGAATAGAACAAATGCCAAAAAATCAGTCAGAGCTAAAGTACACCAAGACTTTCATGAAAAAGAACAAAGATCATTTAAAGCAAAACTTCTACTCCAACTGTAAATATCCTTTTCTGTGAAAACAAAAAGAACATTAGCTCATAAAAGAGCAGTCCTCAACAACAAAGGGTTATAACCTCTTCCACAAAACTCTATCTCTAAAATATTTACATTATGATTCCTAACAGTAGCAACATTACAATTATGAAGTAGCAACAAAAATAATTTTATGGCTGGGGGGTCACCATAATCTGAAGAACTGGATTACAGGGTCTCAGTGTGAGGAAGGTTGAGATTCATTGTCTGTAAAGCTTCACTGAAAAATCTGAATGTCTAATTGGAGAATAAGAAAACATTTGCATTAAAATTTGCATTAAATTGTATCCTAGAGACTTTTTCTTGTTTGTTTGCTTTTGCCAATCTCTTTGATTTAGGTGTAGGGAAGTGTTCCCCAATGATTCAGTGACTGTCTCAAAGAAACAGGAAGTTGCTAACTGAGTCCTGCCTGGAATCTGAGTCAATTGCTTCCTAGGCTATAGTCTTTAGATGCCAGGAACTATGGGGACATGCACAATGAAATCCAGATTGCACACTAGTGGATAAAACATGCTTACACATTTTATTTTCTCTGGTTACAATTGATGCCTAAGTTTCATTGTTGGTTTTTAGTAAAGTATATTTCCTGAATATTTCTATGGATGCAAGGAGAGTATAAAAATTATAATGAGATTTCTACAAGTTGAATCCCATCCCTAGGAGCCTGTCAGCTTGCACATTCGAACTATCTGGGAAGATAACCTGGTGTGATGCAAATAAGCCTGGCCAGACTAGACAATGATAAAACATGCATGGGGGGTACTGTGTGTTAGAGACAGCACTGTATACACAGGACATGCAAATGAAACCTGTGATCTTCCAGGGAACCTGAGGAAGCCCAAGCCACACCAAAAGGAGCAGAGCAACTACATAGAAGAGTTATGCCCCCAAAACTCCTGACCCACAAGACTGAACTATTAAAAATTATACTTGATCATTGGCCTAAATCACAAAGTTTGGGTGGAGTTAACTAGCAATCAATAGCTGAAACAACCCAAATGTATGATCTAAGAGTTCATTTTGTAAGCCTGCATTTGTTCTGGTGCTTTCTTGGAAAGTCCTTATGTGACTAGAATATGTACACCGTCTACAAGTAGCTGAATTGATCACAAGACACAGAACATACAGGGATCTCCAGCTTTCTCAGAAGCTCTGCCTGTGACAACCTGCCCTGGAGCAGATAATTAAGCTAGCTTGGGTCTGCTCCCTGAATATACAACATGGAGTTACTTATGTCTTCCACTACATTCCCCTCAGGCAAATTGGAAGCTACCAGGGTTAAAGAAGCCATGCCAAAACTCAAAATCAATAGTGCCATTTAAATGATGACATCCCCAGTGGGAAAAGATACTTGACTTCATGCATCAATGGCATGAGCTACAGGCATGGGAATACATCAATAGGTTGAAGATCTCATTAAAGCTTTTTAATTTCTGCTTAGTGGTACCGGGATTTATTTGATGCCAAAGACAGGTCCTGCTACTAAACAATGATACTTGGGCAGTCCCTATAAATGTCTTAGATACTGCTCTGATAGACTTCCCAGGCAGGCCAGGGCAGTTCTACTGGCTGTGTTTCCTGGCTTGATGGGCTACTGCTTGCTAGTTGGTAGTAGTTCTTTGTTGTTATAACAGTCCATCACCAATGTCCCTGTCATCTTTGGCCAATGCCCCAATTTTCTGAGGAAAAAAAAAGAGTCTGCTAGCCTTAGTTCATGTTGTTCATATGGTATTGTGTCCTCACATGGCTTCAGAGAAGGACACCCCCACCTCTGCTCTTATTGGTGATGATAGCCGCAAAACCCAAGACAAACACTGAACATGTAGTAGGATTATTGGAAGTGGGAAACTATCCCACTTGGGTTGATAAACTAGTTGGTTTAAAGTTACTAGAAGTCTTCTGGCCATTAGAGGGAGACACTACCTAAGAACAAACAAGGGATGGTCCATTCCATCTTCGGGATTCAGCAGTTCTTCAAGTCATATAAGTCGATTTTTTTCCCTTCATACATAAGGCAGTAAAATACTTTTCATCATTTAGACCACTTTAAGTTGTATTTCCTATTTCTTGAAATCATTCTCAGAAACTGCCAAAAGACAGGCTCCTGCTCAGACTTCGGTTTGATGAGATGTCATTTACTTTCTCAGACAGTGCAATTTATGACAATTTACTACACTCTCTTTCTGAGCTTCAAATATGGGGAAAAAAGTGTCCAGGCATTAAGTCAATACCTCTTCAACAAATAATATCGTATTGGTCTTCATGAAGTTAAATAAGCAAATAAGGAGCCTGAGACATTAATGGGACACTAAGCTACAAGTGAGCCATCAAATCAGACATGATACAAGATTAGAATACAACTCTTCATGAAATTCAAGTACAAACTGCATGAATTTCCAGCTTGAAACAATGTATCTTAGAAATTATTTGGTTTTCTGTTCCCTAACTATCAGCCCCTAGCCTCAGGCTTGTTCCTGGAATGTGCCTAATTCAGAGCAAAGATTTTTTAAGGCATTTTGATGAGCTTTAAGAGAGCCATTTTATGTGTTTTAAAGTCTGAGGTTTCCTCTATTTTTGTTTTATTTGTTTTCTTTTTTGAATAACATATTCCCTTTTGCAAAACTATAGCAAAGGTAGATATGCTTTACCTCTTCTTCTATACATGAAACGAGCAAGTTCACAGGTTCCATGAAAGTTGCTGTAGAGTCTTGCACTTTTCTCAGCTTTGGTGGTGACAGTCATGCCTGCTCTTTCACCCACTCCCTCACCTATGCCAGCCCTTGCTCAGGCCACTGGTAACTTCGTCACCATGGGAGATTGTCTCAACATGTTCTCATTCAGAGGATGTTAGAGCATCCTCACTCGGTCACCCCCAAGCTTACAACTCCATCTCCCATTGTTCTCAGTACCTCTTCGGTCAGGAATGAAGAAGTATCTATCCTCTACTTGAGAAGGGAAAGGTATACATTATAAACATCTATAAATAGTTATTTGTTGATATCAGACAAATAGATTCATAAACATTGACATCAGCATTGCTTAAGAGATCAAAGCACCAGAAAGACTTAAGTGCCCTATAGTGCAGGGAATGTCAAGTTCTGTCATTGATAATAACCTTCCACCATTAAAATGATTATGAGGACTTTGCAACATTTGAAGAAATGTCCATGACCTTAAAGCTAAGCACCATGGTCCAGCATTGAAAATGCAGCTATGTTAAATCACACACATAATTTAATAGCTATGGATAAAACATAGCATGGACTGTAGACGCTTAACCACACTTCTGGGTAGTACCCATATTTACCTTTAGATAAACTTATGCAATTTACATTTTTTTGAAATGGGCTCATATTACTTCTGATGAGTTGCAGGAAATTTTAACCTCAAATATGCTATATTGTCATACTGGATATTTTAAGGTGCAGAATTTGAGAAATAGTAGGTACTAGAAGACTCCATGAGCTTCTCCAGCACATCATAATACTGTCATGTGAGAGATGTCCTCTTGGGCCTAACAGAAGGTATCAAAGTCCTGAAGAGCACTGTCCTCAGATGGAAGTCATGCAGCTCTCTAAGGGCTCTGGTTAGATCCCACAGAAATCTAATTAGTATAAAAAGATCAGCCTGGCCTCTGTGTCTTTCCAGTGCATCTTGCTACAGAAATCCTTCCATGGACTCTGTGCATGCTTCCTCTTGGAGGCCCTAGTCAGAGGCCCAACACATAGGGTTGCCTGTCTTAGGATGTTTGGCCTTCAAAATTATGAGCTAAATGAACCTTGGAGATTTGGATGTAGAAACAGAAAGTGAATGATATTGTGAATTTCACTCAGTTTATTGTGCTTACTCATCTTTTTTTGTGTCACCTGTTTATGTTTTCTTATTCTTTTCCAAAGCAAACATAATAGGTTTAGCTTCTGGCACTCCCTAAAGTTTTTCTTTCTTTATGAAGGTTCTTGCATCACATAAAGGGTTTATTACATTCTCATGCATTTATCCCATTAGTCTGTTTTTGGTTAGACCACTCTCAACCAGAACCCAAGCTAGATAGAAGGAAAATCTTCCTTCTTCTGCCTTCTCTATTTGCTAGTCAGTCAATATTTACTGATTACCCATTGTAGTGGTTAATATTCAACTTGGGAGGATTTAAAAATACTCAGAAAAACATACATCTGTGGTCTATGAGGGTGTTTCTAGAAAGGTTTGCCTGAAGTGGGAAGACACTGCAGTGTGTAGGTTGCACCATTTAAAAAGCCATGGTCATGAACTAAATAGGAGAAGGCAAACTCAGTACCAGCTTTCATTCTGTCCTTGTCTCTACTGTAGATACAGCAGGACTAGGCATCCCACTGTTCTTGTCAGCATGCATTCTCTGCCATGATGGGTTTCAACTCCGCATACTACAAGCTGAGATAAATAAGCCTCCTTTCTTTAGCTGCTTTTTGTCAAGTATTGGGTCAACAGTGGAAAAAGTAGCTAACACATGTACTCTGTTAACTACAAAAAAGTCACGTTCTTTCTGATGACTTCCTCTGGAAGACAAGATTTGACTATGGCCTTAGGAAACATTAGCACATTTTTAATACCAAACAGGATCTTATGTGCTCAGCCCAGCAGCCACCTCTCTCAAGGCTATCCTTGTCTAATGTTCACTCCTAACTCTGAACTATCCTCAGAATGCATCATTCCTGTTGGGCCCGTTTCATGCCCATCTGGGGATCCATCGGGCAGGTACTTTCCATGCAAAGAGAAGTCAAAGATCCCACCCACAATAAAGAGGCTGTCACAAACCAAGAGAGAATCAAGTTGCTGTACAGGGGTCAGCAAAGCAATCCAAGTCAAATTGGAACTCCAGCAGCATACTGTTTGTTCTTTCCCTAGGAGAGCATGTTTTGGAAGCTTCACTGCTGTCAGTATGTCAATGACAGGAGTGAATTCCTGAATGCTGCCCTTCCTTGAACCCAATACTTAGGTTCTGAAAACTTCCCAGTTCATTTCCACCAACTATGCCAAACATCCAGTATAGTTTCTAAGGCATTTTTATTTGTTCTGGCTTTTCTGAGACCTAAAGTTGAAGATGACAAAAGATGGGATCTCTTCTTAACCACTGTCTAAATTAACCAAGTCAGAAAAGGGCATAGTTCGATAAAATGAAATATTAATAGCCATTAGTTCTAAGAGGCCTTAGCTGGATGTACCAGATGTTCTTTCCTGTGTGCTAAAACTATATGCATAGCTTACTCTGGCAGTGACCCCACTGTTTCCACAGCAAGACTGTGCATGGCTGTCCAGGGATACCAGTGATCTTCACATGTGCCCAGGAGGAAGAGCATATACACTCTGCCACTTTTGACCCCAGACCCAAGTTTACAGCAGTGAACACAATTTTCATCAAAAGGCAGATGCTCTAGTGTCATGAGAATCATTTGTCAAGGACAGTTAGAATGGAGGGAGCTGTCTGGGGGCTGACACTAGAGGCAGGGACTACATAGCCAAAGGAAAGACATGGGAGGTGGGGACAAACCACACAACACAACAGCAAGGAAGCTTCCTTTTTTTCTTTTTCTTTCCTGTTTTTTTTTTGTTGTTGTTTGTTTGTTTGCTTGTAGGGAGACATTTGTTTGCTTGCATTTTGAGTGTTTCATTTTAAAAAGCAAAGCCTAGAGAGAGATGGAAGAGTCCTACCATGGGCTCCCACATGTCCTTCCCTAGGGACACCAGCCTGCTGTTGTCTTTGCTCCATTTGCTGTATCTCTTGTTGCCCCTTCTCATTCTCCCTTAATAAAGATGGATTTGCACTAAATCAGTTGGGAGCTTAGTGTGGACAGCAAAGCTTCTCAGAATAGGGTTGTCTCTCACATGTTCAGTGAGAAATGCAGGGGCTTGAATATCATATATGGAAGTACATATGAGCACTGCTTCAACCCCAGGGATGTAATGCATGACCAGCTTCTTCCCATGCAGCATCACTGTGCTCTCTGCCATGCTTCTTCAGGACCCTTTGCCTGGCAACATCTTTTGAACAGGCCAGGCTTTGGTTTTGTGGGATGTTTACAAAAGCCAGAATGTTACCTCAGCTTTGGGTTCACATTACACATTTTTAAGAGATGTACTACCTAAGGAATACTATGTCTTTCTGGTTATACTACACCAAGAATCAACAATGGGAAGCCAGTCTTCTGTTGAAATGCTAACCTTGATTCCTAAAGTACGTATCATCTGCCACACTACCCAGTTCTGTGGGGATGTGCATGCTTATTTTTCTTTCACAATTAATAAATAATGCAAGCATTCTGGTACCCCACAAACTTCCATGGTTTAATATCTACTGGTAATTCTGGTGTGGATCAATTACTAATAAAATAGCAACTTCCTAATTTTATCCTTCCTCCCATATTGACTAGTTGGTATTCTAATATATAGAAGAGATTCCTTTCTATCCCTCCCTCCCCCTCTCTCTTTCCTTAGCTTCTGTTCAATACTATTACTTTATTATCAAATATATACAACAACTTGAAGGAATAGAGATTTATTTTGGATTATGGTTTCACAGGGTTCTGTCAGTGGTAGCTTTTGTCGATGTACTTGAAAAGAGCATCAAGGCAGTGTGTGTGTGTGTGTGTGTGTGTGTGTGTGTGTGTGTGTGTGTGTGTGTGTGTGTGTGTGTGTGTGTGTGTGTGTGTGTGTGTGTGTGTGTGTGTGTGTGTGTGCTAGGAAGCTGTTCTCATTATAACAGATGAAAAAGAAGAGACTAGACCCTAGAAACCAGGTATCAACTTTAAAGGTACACTCCTGACATCCACTCCTCCAAGTAGTCACCTCCTGACCTTATCACCACCTTCTAACATGTGCAACAAGCTGGATAAGCAGTCAGACCAGGAGCCTGTGGGGGACATTTCATATTCTAATTGTGACAGTACATAGTATGCCTCAGTCATCCATCCTTAAATGTTTCTTTTCAGACTAGCTCCTCTGTTCTTCTGACACATCTAACATCTTCATCTTTTCTCTTTGTGATGAGTTTCTCATCTGCTGTACAACAAACCTCCTAGGCTTTTATTGGTTGTTTCCTTCTCCAGGTTTTGAATCACCCACTTCTCCAAGGACCCATTATTCATTTTACTGAGGAATGCTAGTTAGAAACAAAACTGAGGAATGAAGTACCATTATTGATGCTAGGAGTACCATTCCTTTAAGCCTTAAAAGATGAGAAAGAGTTAAGAACTCTAAATGTATACTTAATCATGCATTCTTATTGACACTTGTACTATCAATCTAATAAACCCAGGCTTTACCTTGCTTTCTGTTATCCTACATGTGTATTACCCTTCCTATTCAGTGATAGTCTTGGGTTCTCACAAAATGTCCCTATAACTTAACAGTAGATATAAAATAACTTCAAAATTGTTTCTCTGGTCCTACTACAAACAATAGATGTAAAAAGCATAGGGTTTCTTTCTTTGCAAGTTTTTCATTTTTAGATGTGAAGACACTTGGTCAAGCAAGGATGTCTTTCTTTATGATGACGTAGTCTGTCCACGTGATATGCAGTAGGCACACTTACTTTGTGTCTTTCCATGTGATATGCAGTAGGCATACTAATATTATCTGTTCACAGGATATGCAATAGGCATATTTACTTTGTCCATGTGATATGCAGTAGACACACTTACTTTGTCTGTCCACATGATATGCAATAGGAACACTTAAGTTGTCTGTCCATGTGATATGCAGTAAGCACACTTACTTGTACATTCATTATATTTTCTCTCCAGTCTTTGTGAATTTATCAAATATTAACACAGTTTCAACATTATAGGAATTAGATAAGACTGGGAAGATAGAAGAAGGTGATACTTCTCTCTTTCCTATCTTATCTACTTCCTATAGACAATGATTTTCACTACTCCCACCTTTATTTTTCCTGTATTTCCTTTGAAAATTAAAAAGAGAAACATTAGAAAGGAGAGAGGGCGGTTGGGATTCTTTTGTATGTGCTTTAGAGCTTTAGGGTTTTGTTTTGTTTTTCATTTTATTTGGGTTGGTTTGTTTGTGACAGATTCTCACAATGTAGCCCAGGCTGGCACATCATCTAGCCTTAGCCTCTTGATTGCTGAGGTAATGAGACACAAATCCTTATTTCTCTTTGTCTCCTAAGGAAGTGCAGCATGCTTTAGAACTCCTGTGTACCACCAGTTTCTTGTAGAAATGATGCTATTAATACCTAGAGCCTCACCTCCCTCTGTTACAGCATGGCACTATATTCAGTTACCATAACTCTCTCAAGCAATCTTTCCACATAGTTAGGACATTTCCATTATTTTATGTGATCACAAAAGGACACACGTCTTACAAGTGAAGCAAGGCATACTTTCAAATGCTTAAAGATTATTGTTACAGCAATTTTAATACACAAGATCTTCGATCACATTTCTGTTGGATTTCTGGCCCCTCTTTTTCTCCTGAATTTACAGTAACAGCATATTTTATGGTTATTAGTGCTTTATCAGTAACATATTGTGTAAATATATTCCCTTCATTTATCTCTTGAGATTTCACTTTCCAGGTTCTGCTATAATAAAGGATTTATTTATTTATTATTTTATTTTTTAAAATTTCATAAAATCAAATATTATCACTTCTGAATTTTTAGCTATAGGATGCCTTTCTTTATGTCCAGCTTATTTAGAACTTAGTTTTATGTGTCTCTGTCCACTTCATTAGACAAAGGGGTATACAGGAATGGAATACTCTTTGCCTATGGACCTCTGGGAAATTTTTTAAATGCATGAACTTCATTTCTGTAGGATCTGCCTTCCCAACAGGTTCCCACCATAGGCCAGCTTCTCCAGAAACCTGGAGCCCAGATTTCTGAACAACACTGCTATGCACCACATTTCTGGGAATCAGTGAAAATCTCTTTTGTAACCCCATGCTTCTCTAAAGCCATTATCAGTTGCATCACATTTGTCTCTCAGCCATGGGCCTACTAAATTTTATTAATTTTACAAAGTAGTCTCTATTTCAGAAAAACCTCAAAGTTATACTCATCAAGACCAAATGAAAATTATGGAACTGTTAATTTTTTAAGAAATATTATTATGTAAGTTCACTCATTTGTGCTTAGGTACATATATGTGTGTCCATACATACATGTGTACATAAATGTGTGTCCATGCTAGTGAAGACCTGAGGTGGACACTTGGCGTCTTTTTCAATTTCTTTCCATTTTCTTTCTTTTAACTGGAACTACAAACATGTGCCACTAGGCCTGGCTTTACATGGGTTCTCAGGTCTCGAATGCAACTCCTCAAGCCTGCATGTCAAGCAGTTTCTCCCTGAACTATCAACCCCTGTATCTATTTATAATATATGTAAAAAGACGACCCTGGCTTTTCTTCTCTGTTCTGGACTGTCTTCGTTGTAACATGCCTCAGTTTTTATCTGATGTAAACATCTTTCCATGTTACCTAAGTGTCAGCAAGGGGGTTTAAGAGACTGCATGGCATGTTACTGCATAGACAACCAAGTACTTAACAACAGCATGCTCCTAAGACCTTCCAGCTTCTTTTAAGTATCACAGACAACTCTCAGCATCACACTTTTGTCCAATGACTACTTTAAGATAAGTATGCGGCCACCAGATTGCCAGTTCAAACAACATTCAGTACAGTAGAGTTGCCACCAACAGTGTATAAAAATCACTTCTCCCTTTGCCTACCTGCATTAGCATTATCATTCTTTATAATCCTTTTTTCATCTCTTGATTTCTCAACACAAGACTAAACAATAATGCAAAGTTTGACAAGGGCCACAGACTAGCAAATTTAGAACAAAGTATCACTGATAAGTGTGTAAAACTGTTCTATTGCTGTTCCTAGGCTCTAAACATTCCCTGGGCAGTGGTGGTGCAGGCCTTTAGTCTCAGCACTCGGGAGGCAGAGGCAGGCGGATCTCTGTGAGTTCGAGACCAGCCTGGTCTATAAGACCTAGTTCTAGGATAACCTCCAAAGCCACAGAGAAACCTTGTCTCGAAAGAAAAAGAAAAAAAAAAGAAAAAAAATAACATTTTGAAAATGCCTAACTTGGGATTAGGGTGATGAAATCCTGTACTACTTCCTAATAGCCTTCCCACTCAGCAGGCATGTGAGTTTGGCTCTGCCTTGAAAAGTTTGTATATGGAAAGTTAAGACCCAAAGAGGCTAAGAAATGAAACTTCATTTGAAGCTGCTCTTGTCTAAGAAGCTAACTAAAAATCCATGAACAATTCTCCCTTGTCAGTTACTGGATAAACACCTTTGCCTTAGATATTTCTACTTCCAGTCCTAGTCTAATGGCCCACACTTATGAATTACACTTTCATTTGGAAAACAACAACATAGATTTTTACAATCAAAAGTGTCTTTGCTTTTCCAGTAGTGTGAGACCACTACAGATAAAGCTATCGCTACACACACCCCAGTGTCCCAGTTTAGGACTCTGAAAGCATAGAAAATCTTGGCATTCCTTAAGAACACTATGTAGTCAGAAATACTTGCTTTAAAAATCGATGTTTGGGGTGTGAAGCTTCTTAACAAGTGTTTATTAAACTGCAGAATTCCAAAGCCTTGGGTGTTTTCCTGGGACCTCATCATATTTGCATAACCTTTTACACTTCCTGTGAAATTAATATTGCCTATTGTATCCTGAACTTAGCTAATGAAACTTGCCATTTTCACTTGTCATTGCTATGAGAAACACAAAGTGAAATGCCAAAGGACCCCCTGGAATGTCAACATAAGCTCATTCTTGCACTGTTACTTTTTCTTACTATATGAATATATTAAGTTAAGATGAATACACCTATGCAGAATCCTCTGGTCCTGTACAATGGCAAGATGCACAATGGTGAAATCTGTCTATAAGGGAAAGAAGCCTACCACTAAAACTGGAACCAAAGACCAGAGTTCATGGTGGTGCCAGGGACTCCATTCAGCACTCAATGTCCCCCCAGAGTTCTCAACTACCATGATCCTAAGTGCATTCAGAAACAATTGGGATGCTTTCTTCCAAAGATAAATCCTTGTAAGATTTACAAGCTGGCCCTGCTTCCTCGGTTGAGTGGCACAGGATGATTTAGAAATGACATGGCAGGGCTGTGGGAGAAGTCCATTGAGAGCAGCTCTAGGAAGCAATCAAATGAATGAAAGGTAGGTTTCTCTCAACACCAACAAACCCCCACTGTGAACAGCAGACCTCATGATAGTTTCCCCCACTCCTTGGCTCCCAGCAGCTGCTCTACCCAAGTGACAATCTGTTCAGTGCCCAGAAAAGCCCAGTGGCAAGCCAGAGGAAGCTGGGATAGTATCAAGATCCTATAGCACAGCTACAAAATTCCCCTGCAAGGAGGCAAAACTTTAACCATCAGCCTATTCTTTGCCTATACATCTTACTCCAAGCTCATCCAACTTGATCACCAAGCAAAGTAATGGGGACTCAGGACCAGGGTTAGGGCAAGGTGAATGAAGTGCAATATATAAAAAGGACTATCCTGTCTCAGTAATCAACAGTGCATAAGGGAAATGCTATTAAGAATAAATGTTAATGCACAATATCACAGTAAATAAAGTACCACATCACAGTTAAATAAAGACTAATTCTGTATCAGCCATACTTCAGACTGTGTTACAATCTTAGTCACATATTTTTATGTATTTTAAGGGTTTGTGTTTGTTGCATGGACAATACTAATATAGCTGAAGCTACTTAAGATTGACATGTTGCTGCATTATAATTCACTTCAGTCATAAGTGTTTTATCTATATTTAAAGCAGGACACAAGTGGAGTCAGAGAGACGTTAATAACCGGTAATTTATTAGAGGAAAATACTCACGTAAGGGAACCAGTGACCTGGTTTGAACCTGAGCAGGACTGACCCAGAAATGCTTCCCAGTGTCAGCTCAGCCTAGGGAGAGGGCCGTGTGCTGGCCTCCCTGGATCTTAAACCCCTGCTATGTACCTGTAATCATGGTTTCTCCCTACATATAATGAAACCAGGATTCATTATAATTTTACCTTCCTGCATTTACTCATAAAGTCATCAACAGTATTTTCAAAACCTGTCCTTTTGTTTATGATGACTTTAATGGGGAGAAGTACTGTGTTGGACATTTTCTGATCGTAAAATATAGATCTGAAATAACTTCAACTTAAATTACTGAATTTCACAAAATTAGCTTCTTTTTCCCATTTTCTTTGCCCCCTCCCTTCATTCATTCTTTCCTTCACCTTTTTTCTTTTTTTTCCTGTTCATTTGCAATAGGTTCCAGTATGCCTTGGCATTACCCAGGACCTTGTTTAATATTTTTTACTGTTGTTCACCAGTGGCAGAGATACTATTTCCTGCCTACAAGATTTATAGCACCATAAAAGCTTGACCATGAACTCCTCCAGACCAACTGGCCCTCATGTGCCACTGTGAGAGCACAAAGGCAACAACCTGCATGAAAGAAAAATTAGCATCAGCTGACAAAACTGTCCATCCATTCATGTCTGTCTACTTCTCCATCCAAATACAGTCAGTGATAGCCATTCACCCTGAACATCACCTGCCAACTATATGGAAAGATACAGACAACCTTATTCATCCTGGCAGTACTGCTAACAACAAAACACTGGGAAGAATTTCAGTGTCATCTACAGTGTACTTTTGGAATATTCACATGGCAAGTACTATTCAGTTCTAATAAGGAATAAAGGAGATCCTTATAATGCAAGATGAATGATTGCTAGAAAAAAATCATGCTGAGAAAATAATACAGATGGCATGATATATTCTATATAAGAATGAGTAAATATATGTATATGTGTATCTACTATCAATAAAGAGTAAATGGAGAAGGAGAGATGGCTCAGCAGTTAAGAGCACTGGCTGCTTTTGCAGAGAACCCAGGTTCAATTCCCAGCACCCACATGACCGCTCACAATCACCCATAACTCCTGTTCCAGGGAATTTGATGATTTCTTCAGGCCTTCATAGGCATCAGGCATGCACAAGGTGTATGTATATTACATGCAGACACCTGCACAAATATATAAAATAAAAATAAATTAATCTCTTAAAAACAACAAAACAGAAAATAATGTAAAGGTTTGCTATAGAGGTTAAAAGACTAAGGACTTTTTAAACTTGGCTTTCTTTTGAATCATGCAAACTTTTATATATTCCAAATTATAAAATTAAAAATCCTAAGCATGCATGAAAGCAAGAAAATAAATAAAACCCAACAATATATTGTAAATAGCCATAGCAGAGAAAATAAATTCAAGTAACTTCATAATCCAGTATACTGAATGTATAGCCTTCATAGAAAATTAAAACAAAGCTATGTGCAAATAGATCTTGAATTTCACTTAGGAGGTTGGGTGTTGGCAGTGGTACTGGTATGGTAATTTTAAACTGCTTTCTGTGTGCTGTAGAACAAAACAAATGACTCAGTGCATTGGGTTCTCAGTCTGGGATAAAAGACACAAATATGGAGACAGGAAGGCCACTTTGATACTATACATCAATTGCTTATTTGGCAGAAGCCATTCATTCACCCTTGGGAACAGCGCATAAGCGTACTGCAAATGGAGCTCCTTAGACAGCAAGACCCTTTGAAGAATCCCATCCATTTGGCAAGGACCTACAGATACAATACTGCAAACTCCTGTGCTGACCTTACAGAGCTCATGGGCTTCAGGCTCACTAAATTTTGCTATGATTATTTTATGGAAACTCTTAGTTCTGCCTTGTTAGTTGTGATTATACTTGAGTTTACTGGGAACAAAAACCTTTACAGAAAAAAACAGATTTCTCTGATCTGTTACAGGAACCAGTTTCTCCAGTTGTCCCTGGCTGCCTTTACAGTCATCCTGCATAAGCAGGAGGAAGTCTCTAAGGTTAGTGATTACTGCTTACTCAATACCAAAAATAGATAAATATATTACAAAGAACGTAATAACCAAGAAAACGGTTTCTTAAAAGATGACATTAAAAACTGAAGGAAAAAGAGATAGGACATGAAAGGTCAGACATTCTCTGGCATCAGGATGTAAATATTCAGTTACTTTTCCAATACCAAACTATCAATAAAGAAATCTAAAACTCTTTAGTTTCTCTTAAAGAAGTACATTTAGAAATTCCCAGGAAGAACAAAGAAACTTAGTCTCGATAGTTAAAGAGGTAGGTAGTAATCATTATTTTGAGAACTTACAAAAATAGGATTATAACTGCAATCCAGGTAATAAAGTTGACATACAGATTACTCAGAAAATGATACTCTAGGCATGACAATATATTCAGCTGATTTCATATTGTTAAGAATTAATCAATGGGCTCAAATCTCTTACTTTGTAACTGCATGTTTGCTGCCAGCTAGGGCACAGTATGAATAATATGTACCTAGCTAGAAATAAGACATTAGGCTTGCTATATAATAAGGGGTAAAAGTCAATGATGTCAAGGGAGTGGGAAAGATGAGAAACTAAAATGTTAATGATTCTTGGAAAATGATTAAAGACAAATGCTTTGAGACTTCCCATGCTTGAATGCATTAGAATCTGTATAAATAAAGACAGGCTGAGCTACTTGGGGCCATCAGTTTGAAAGACAACTAATGGTCAGACTCCTCCTTTTTCGCTGAGCTCACACATCCTTCCTGTGGCACAAGAATGCTCCTAGAGCTGGACTCTGGCACTTGCTGTCCATATCGATGTCTACACATTTATGTCCTAGAAGTAAGTAATGATTTGGACCCCACATTGAGGCCAATATGTTTTCCTAAATTCTATCCTACATGCAAGGAATCAAGAGTTTGATGATCCCTAATGCAGATGATAGGGGAAGTCTAAGGAGTGATGGAAATACTGCCCAAAGGATACTAAAAGACTGATAAAGACATGGCAAAAGGTACCCTTGCACACAGGGCATCCCAGGTTGAACATAAAAAGGAATAAGGAGTTATCATTGTTTTAATCTCTATGCTTATAATTTGTGAGTTTTGCTACAGGCTTTTTAAAATTTCAAAACAGTGTTAAAAGTGTTTTTTTTTTAAAGCTATGACCCAAACAGCAAAGGAAGAATATTTTGCTTTAGTTGCTAGAAAAACTGTCTCTGTGAGTTGTTCAAATTTTACTGAAAAATATCTGATTCCATGTAAGATAAGGATAAACTCCGCATTATTCAAAAAGAATATCAACAGAGAACTGTATAAACATACTAAAGATAGAAAAAACCCTTAATAGAAATGACCAACTGTCCTCAGGAATAAGAGCTCATCCTACAAGAACAGCCACAGGTTACTTAGCTAATTTCAAACCCCTCCCCAAACAAACAATAATGTATGCTAATAAAAACATCAACAACAAAGGAAACAAGCCATAAAATAAAGCAATTTTGAAAGTATCACCTTCATCAACAAGTGAGTGAGTTTCATTGCCAACACTGGCATGACTGAATGAGGCGCCCCTGGTATGATACAACATCAGGCAGGTGACATCACCTAACTAGTATTTTAACAAAGAAAAAAATGTTTAAACTGAATCTAGTCATTAGGAAGCAATTGACTAGACCGCACACTGCATTGCACTGTAGAAGACACTAGCCTGAAATCTTTAAAAATCACAGATTAACTAAAGACAAGTAAGAGGCAAGAGATTACTGCAGTTTAAAGGACTTCAAAGCATTGCTGCTCTACATTTTGGCGAAGATCAAGTGTAAAGCATCCTAAGAGACAACAAAACCAAGTGAGAGGTTACTGCTTGTCTGCTTTGTTGCTGAAAGAAAATAAAAATAAGGAATTGAGAACTTTGCAAAATGTAAAAAACATAAGCTGGAGTTGGCAATATGTTAGGCCGTGTATTGATATTAACGTTTCTTGGGTATATAGCATGATGGCATTATTAAATGAGAAATATACAGTTAAATGTCATGGAGTAAAAGGACATCTCTGTCTACAATGCAAATGCTTTTAAATGTGTATATAAAGACAAAATGGAAGCCAATAGCTAAATGTGAGAGAATGCTAATAGTCAATCCTCATGCTGGTGTTTGGAGAGCTACTGTTCTCTTCTGTCAATGTTCTTTAATTTGATTCTACTTACCAGTTAAGAATAACTGAAGCCGGGCATTGGTGGTGCATGCCTTTAATCCCAGCACTTGGTAGGCAGAGGCAGGCGGATCTCTGTGAGTTCGAGGCCAGCCTGGTCTCCAGAGCGAGTGTCAGGATAGGCTCCAAAGCTACACAGAGAAACCCTGTCTCGAAAAACAAAAACAAACAACAACAACAACAAAAGAATAACTTAGATTACAAGGCTCTCTTAGTGAGGTGTGCCTCACTAACTCCTTGAACACTTATGGTAACTATGTGATCAATACTAGAAACAGTTCTCTCCATCCACCAGCAACTAAACTCAGAACAGCAAGCCTGTATGACAAGTTAACAAGTATTTTCTTTGCTGAGCCATCTTGCCAGCCCTGGTGTTGGTGTGTTCTTTGAGGTGGGTCTGTGTAGCTCAGGCTGGCCTTAAACTCACTAGGTAGATGAGGATGACATCGAACTGTTGATATATCTGTCTCTACCTCCCAAGGCCTTCAATTATAGATGTATGCCACCTCACTTCCCGTTGCCTGAGGTTTAAACCCAAAATATTTAGATTACAATTCATTACCTTACCCTATTACTCTACTCTTCAAGTAAACAATATATCTAACTAGTAAGGAAAGCATATTAACCACCTCCCAATGATTGTTCATGGACTGCATCTTTGTGAGCCCAGCACAACTGTGTTCTCATTAGCTTTTTTCTACTGAGCTGGGAAGAAAATTAACAAGTCAAAGACTGAACTGGGGTTCATGGATTGGAGTGGGTTCTCTTAAAAGATTGTAAACATAGAATCTAAAAATACTATATTAGACCATGTGTATCAGCAAAGTATAGATATCAATATACATACTGTCCCCTAAATAAATCAAGAAAGCAGGATAAAGCACAAGTGCTTTGAGGGTTAGGCTGTCTTGAAGATGCCACTGTAAATTCGTGAATTTTTTCAGCTAGTAGTCCCCAGGATCCCCTGATACCAAGGAAATTATATCATTAGTCAATTAATCAGTTTTCTTTCACAATAGCACAATGGGATACCTTCTTTAACTCAAAGGAGTTTCTGAGCTACCAGCAGTAGCTCAGAAAGAGGGAAGTCACAGAATGGAAGAAAGGCTCCAGATGCTCTGGAGAACAGACAGAAGCAGACAAAGGCAGCTGCACTAAAAAGAAAGTGAGAAATGGAATGGGAAATGTCAGGAATCAAAGGTTAAAAGAGAAAAGACCAGCAGAAAGAAGTCTCTTACGAAATAAAAAGGACCAGTGAAGATTCGGAAATTCTAACAGGAGCTGAAGCTTGAAAATTCAAGGCAACAAAGAAAAGCTGTGATAGGAAGCCTTTCACTCAGTCACTCCTTTCCACTCCTTCACTTAACCCCTAAAATGTAGAAGGCACTTCACAGAGCTGGGAGGGACAGAAAACCTGAATAAGACAGGACCTGCACACTCAAGAAACTCAGACATCCAAATATTTTCACTTTTGCATCTTCTTCCTTTCTAAATGTGATTTTAATTATTGCCACACACCTTTGCTCATATTTTCAGCAAAGAAATTACAGCCTTTACATTCTCTGTAACAGCAGGTGATTTTTAACGACAGCTGCCATAGTGAATGAGTACACTCATTATGGAATGAAAACATGTTTACATTTCTGATATGCTGACAGCATATAATGCAGCGTTGTTAAATAGTACTGGTATATACAGATTCTTCCATATATGGAAATATACATCTCCCATTCTACACAGGAAGTGAATGACAGGGATATACAAAAGACTTAAAAAGATAATTAAAGCATCCAAGATGGCAGATGATACACAGGCACAGTCTGCCAGACTCTCTAGGGAATAAACTTGGGCCATCAGATAACCACCACTGGAAGAGGTGAATGACTCCTGAAAATCTCTAGTATAATAACCAAGCAAATTAGGAAACTTTAACAAACAGAATGGAACAATGCCATCTTCCCCAGAGGAACTGGCAATGTTTGGGACACTCCTGTTCCTGGTGAGGAGTAACCAGGCCCAGGCTTAGACAGAAAACCTCAGAGACTCATTATCCAGCTCTCAGTAACAGACATTTAACAGAAAGAATGGGAGAAGGATCTGAAATTTGCATGTAACAGAGGGAGGAGGGACATGAGGAAAACAAGTGGCTTCAGGATGCTATTTTGTTTAAAGACCTCAGCAGAACCACATAGTCAAGAAACTCAGAGAGAGTGTCATAGGCCTTTGGACTGAAACAAGGTCCTAACAATTCCTCTAGACCAGTGGTTCAAAACCTGTGGGTCCTGACCCCTTGGGGCTTGTACATCAGATATTTACATTATAATTCATAACAGTAGCAAAATTATAGCTACGAAGCAGCAATGAAAATAATTTTGTGGTTGGGGTCACCACAACACGAGGAACTGAATTAAAGGATTGAAGCATTAGGAAAGCGGAGAACCACTGCTACGGAACAAAAAAACTTTGCATCAGAACTATATGCACTATTTAGTGACAATAGAAACTGAGCTGGACAAACTTAGTCCCAGTTGGTGCCCAAGGACCAAGATGCATCCATATCTGGGTGGCCTGTGCTGTGACTCAATGATATGTCAGTGCCTGGGACTGAGCTGCAGCTGAGGGTCTGTGCTGATGTCTGATGCCCCTGATACCATTGAAGACTGTGCAGACACCCAAGGGCCAAGTTAGTGTCTCAGGGCCATACTGCTACTGGGGGAGTGGTGACACCTGGACTCAGCTGCTGCTAAGGACCATATAGGGGTCCACGGTTCTACTGTGGCTGCGAGTCTGACCTGAAGTCAGGTCCTGCACTGCCACTAATGCTTACATAGAGGCCTGGGGTTGGGGCTACAACCTGAAGCCTTGGTGATGTTCAGTGACCACAAAGGTACTGAACCATTCTCACCTGAGTGGCTATTCACTCCAACCAGAGCTAGGATGTCCGGGCCTGCTGCAGAGTGCCATGTCTGGGTCCATGGTCCAGCAACAGATGGGGTCTGTGTTGATGTCTGTGGCCAGTGGCACCTCAGGAGGCCTTAGGGATCATGCAAAGTGAAGTCGGAGGTCTATACTGAGCCAGTACTGCCCTTCTCTACTCTGGGAAAGCTGGCCTAACCTCTTGCTGCCCACTACAGAGAGTTGGTCCCTACACTTGGGAGAGAGGACCTCCATCCCTTACCACAGATGAGAATGAACCTAACCTGAGGGCATGCATGCAGGGGTGCTGACTCCATCACTGTGACTCCAGTGGCTCAATCTGACCTGATGGGCTAACAACACCCAGCTAACAACTGGGTTGTAAATTGACTCACCTTAGCATCTCATCTGCCCATCTAGATTCTGCTGGAGCTCGTGAACAGATTGGGACTGTAGACAGCAATACTCAAAAGATCTCCAAGGCACAGGGTACCCCAGAAGAGCTCCAGTGAAGATCTAGTGAGTATGGTGTACCAAAATCCAGAGACCTTGAATCACACCAATAACTCATTGCAATGGACAGTTGCCAGCCAAACTAATGGGACAAAGAGGTATACTATATGACACACAAAAGCCTCCAATGCCATCAGGATGGATAAGATGATGGAGAAGCACTCGAGAAGGAGAAACAGAGATTTTGCTGGTTTGGGTGTGTGGGTTTTGTGTGTGTGTGTGTGTGTGTGTGTGTGTGTGTGTGTGTGTGTGTGTTTTGGTTCATTGTCTTTTTTGTTGTTGTTGTATTTGTTTGTTTGGTTTTGCTTTTGTTTGCTTGCTTGCTTACTTTGTTTTGTTTTCTTTTGTTGGCAGGAATGAAACAGGGATGGGAAGAATTGGGGTACATAATGTGAGACTCCTCCAAAATAAAGAAATTTAAAAGAAAGAAACTTAGCTGGAGCCAGTGTCTACAGAAAACACAGGCACAAGGCAAGGACTGTTAGGGATGGGGTCAGTATGTAAAAAGACTCTCGAACAACACCTCACAGATATGACCAGCATCTATGACATAACAACTCAAAGGACCATGAACAAGAGTGGCAGCATCGTGGAGCAAGAAGAAGAAAGGTTGGGAGACTTGAGGCTGTAACCCATGATAACACAGAAACTGCACTCAACTCTAGATCCCCATTCAGCTCTTGCCCTTTGACCTATATTCCCTCTTTATCTAATATCTGATATGGTTTTGCATGCCAGCTTGGACCTTCTCCTTTCTCATTCTGTCTCTTCTTTTTTTCTCTCCTCTTTGCTACTTCATTTTTCTTTTGACTGACTTTCTCAAAGACATCAGCTAGTCTTGTTTGTGGGGACTCCACATCTTAGACTCTGGAGGTTTAATACATCCCGGGTTATCTGGTGGCATTTTCTCTCTCTGCTTTCATTTCCTGCACATACATAGAATATTTCAACGATGTTCATTCATTCCCTCTTCCACCAATTAACCTCTGCTGTTCTCCTTTTACCTCCATGGTCTAGTTCTCTTCCCAATCAGCACTGTGACACTGTCCTTATTTTCACGCTGGTTTTTCCCCATGATACAGTTCAGTGAGCTTCTTCAGGGTAAATTACACAAGCATGAGCATCTTATCAGTGCCTACATGTCACAGCATCAAAGATACAAGACTGATTTGGGGAAACATTTCCTTGAGAAAGCTAATTTAGAAGGTGATTTAGAAATCCAATAACACATAGACAATATTCTATGATTTTCTGACTGCAATTAAAATAACTAACAAAGATACAGAGTTTTCTTCCATATAGTGTTGCAAATTTTTATACATAAATGTCCAGAGGATACAAAAATAAACTTTGTACTTAGTAATATTTCCCATGAGAACACCACTATTAAATAAAATTATAGGGGACCATTGCTCCGATCTAAATTCCTAAATTATGTCCTTAAATACTAGGTTCAAAAATCAAAGAGTCCCACAGTCCCAAATCAAAGCTACTTACCATCATCAGACTCTTTAAGAGATCAAGGGGAGCAACAGACAAAGCTGAAACGATGAACTCTGAAGAAAACAAACAGGTGCCATGACACAAAGTGATGTCAGCCAATAATCTGCGTGCCCCATCAGAAATGAGCCTGAAATGACCCACTTTCTCATCCTCCAGCTTTGGTCAGTACTTCTCTCTATATAATCTGAGTTCAGCTCAGCTTACTGGGATGTCTCTTCCACTACATGGAATGAAATGTTACCCAGATCTAAATCAAAGTAAAGCCAATGTAGATCTTTAAATGAAATTTGTTGTCACTTTGTATTTTGACACTACTTAAATTTGTGAGAGACAGTTAGATATTCATCTTAAAAGAAACAGAATAGTCCATTTCCAAAAGATCAGAAAACCAATTTGAAACATTTTTCTTGTATATGATTCATCAAAATGGCAAAGGAAACCATGGTTTTACCAGGAAACCATCATTTCTTGTGCTGAGAAGAGCAAACAGTGGGATGATGAAAATATTCTGTGTTTTTAGAAAGACGCTATTAGTTCTGCTATTAGTTCTCAATGACTCAGGAATCAGTCAAAGCCTGTCACCACCCCAAGTCACCTCTCTCCTAGATAGAGAGAACAATAAAATCTCCCTTAAAGCAGGTCCTGGAAGGTCTCACACCTCTTACCCCTAGAGTTCTCTCTCTCTCTCTCTCTCTCTCTCTCTCTCTCTCTCTCTCTCTCTCTCTCTCTCTCTCTCTCTCACACACACACACACACACACACATACACACACACACACACACACACACACACACACAAACACACACACACCATTTTCATATGACTTTAAAACAAAGTAAAGTACACTGTAAAGGACTTTGAGAGCTAGACAAATATTTTATCAGATGTCTTGTCTTACTGGTGTCTTCAGTAAACCTAGGTCACACACAGAGTTGACTTTCTGTGGGGCACTGGTTTTGACCCCACAGAGTACTGTCCTTTCCATCACTGCCAGTTCCTTTAACATTTGAGAAAACACAGAAAAACCCTTCAAAGCCTACAGAGAAGACATGTCCCAGTGTCTAATTTCAAACCAGGTCTCACATCAGAGGCTTTCACAATCAGTTTTTAAAGGGTTATTTCCTGATGTCCTGACAAAAACCTCCAACACTAGTGGCTTCTGTTAGATGGATGCCACATAGTGAACCAGGAAGTCTGAAACAGAGGGTGAGATTAACATTTTTACAGGAGGCAACATAGAAAAATAAAGAAACGATTAAAATTTAAAACAACAATCTTTACTTATAGTAAAGACATTCCTTGCACCAGCACTTTTAAAAAGTCACTGTAGCCAGGCATGGATGGTACATGCCTTTAATCCCAGCACTCAGGAGGCAGAGGCAGGCAGATCTCTGTGAGTTCGAGGCCAGACTGGTCTCCAGAGTGAGGGCCAGGATAGGCTCCTAAGCTACACAGAGAAACCCTGTCTCGAAAAATCAAAAAAAAAAAAAGTCACTGTAAAATGCTGACAGCAATTATATGAAGGTGTCTATAAAAATTTAAACCTTCCAACCAACAGCTATAATGTTGCTACTACTTTTACTTTAAAAACATACATGAGCAGACGAACACATTCCAGGAACTTCCAAAACCAACTATATAATTGGACTATATTACTGCTCTTGCTTCTAGAATAAGAATAAACAAATAGAATAAGAAGAGAGACCACACCCCAGTACATGTCACCTGGAGGCATGGAGTTCAGGACAGCTAGTTTTCTGTTTGGGTGGTAACAGCAAAGAATACATGGCCAAACAGATATCTGCCTGAACTATGGAACTGAATCAGACTTGAAATTGAATTCTGATTTACCCACTGAGTAACATAAGCTAGTAACTGGATATCCTTGAGCCTATTTCCTCCTCTGTAAACTGGAAAAGCTACTATTATAGTGACTAGGTGAAGAAATGAATATGTAATAGCCAGCACTTGATCATGTGACTAATACCCAAAGGAACAACCATAAAGGATTAAATTCACTTTGGCTCAAGGTAGCAAAGGCATGGGTTCATTTTATGCTTGGATCAGTTGCTTTGGGTCCCAGGTAAGCTCAGCATCATGCTGAAGGGCATGAGTGAGCTCAGCAACCCATCTCACAGTAGCCAAGAAGCAAAGAGAGGCAGGCAAGTAGTGTGAGGAAAAGACACAAACTCTAAGGATACCCCTTTGGCCTACAGATGTCAGTGGGATCCCCTCACCTCTGAAAATGTCCATCACCTCCCAACAACACCATAACATTACAGATTCAATAGTGAATTCATCCAATAATTAGGATAGAACCCTCATGATCCAAACACCTCTCAAAGACTGGACAAACTTCAAAATCAGACTTTGACACATGCAGTTTTTAGAGGTCATTTTGTATACAAGGACAAAGAGTACCAGTAGATCCCACTACAAGGATGTCAATACAAGCCAATTTGTATACAAAAGATAACAGTATACAAGGACAAAGTATGCCAGAAGATTCCACACCAAGGATGCCAATATGCATTTGGGATTATTTTGAACTTGTGGTGATTTAAAAGGATTATATATTTTAAAAAAACCTGCTCTCTTCCCTCTCTCTGTTCACACAAAGGTAGTATATGAATTCATAAAAGGACCCTCCCTATCCACTAGGTAAGAATAACTGTATACTCCCAGGCCTGATGTGTGTCTAAACAAGATGGATGTCTGGTGACAGTCATTAATAATGACAATTAACAACAGCAACTACCTGTGCATATAAGTGCTTGTTCTGAGATAAATCCTTTTCCCTTTACCATCCTAGATGTGTCTACGGGGGCCCATAAGTTAGACTGACACATAGCAGATTAACTACAGAAAATCAAACCTTTATTAAAGTGTGCATTGTGTATCCATGCTGGGAGTAGCCAGCAAAGAGCAATGCCAACAGTTTAAGATTTGTACTCGGATTGCTTAGTTCTATAGTTTTTAGAGAAATGACAAAACAAAGGAGCGGTTCTTTGTTTCTAGGCGGAAATGCTAGGAAGATGGAAATACAGGAGAATGAATAAGAGTTATAGGACACTTGGCAAAGTTTGTGATGTAGATTATTCTAGTACCTCTGTTAGCTGGTAAAGGGTTAAAACTTTCTCTAATAAGAAACGAGGGGCCAGGATAATAACCTTCAACTCTCTATTGTCCCTAGTGACAGAGACAGACCCAGTTGCTAAAAGCTTGGCCTCCACTTCTCATGAACAGTACCATTAGTCACCAGCCAGGGAAACAAGTGTTCCAAGCATGAGGTGAGGAGATGCAGCATTCAAGCCATAACACTACATGTGGGATCTGTAGGATGATTCAGCTGCATAGAGTACCCAGAACTTACAGATGCAGGTTGGCTTCTTCTGCTGGGCTTGGTAGCTTTCTCTTTATGTCTCTGTGTTCCTGGGACTTTTATGCATGTGACCTACTTCCTACAGCATGGTCACACTTCTTTACAAGATGACTCCCTGTACTAGGAGAGTTAAATCAGAAGACTCCACCTGAACACGTAGTCTCAGACATAGCAACAGGGCCTTTTAGTCATTTTCATTTATTAAGCTTGTCTGGGGGGGTCAAAGGGCAAGGGAAGGTGGCACACCTTTAATCCCAGTACATGGGAGACAAAGACAGGCTGATCTCTGTGAGATCCAGGACAACTGTCTACATAATGAGTTCCAATCCAGTCAAGTCAATCAAAGGTACATGATAGGACCCTGTTTCAGGGAGAATAAAAAAGAGGAACAAAAGAAAGAAAAGAAAGCCTGTCAAAAGTCAAGAGTAGGAGACGATGTCCTCTCTTGGTAGGAGACATGCATTCAAACCACACACAGGAAAGAGGATTTGATAGGAGATGTCTTTGCAGACCCAGTGTGACAGGATTATCTGTTACTTTTTCACTTTCTCCCTTATGTTCTTGAGTGACTAAACAGCCATTTGGTTTCAATTATACAGCTACATGCATGCCCCCAATGGGAACATAAGAAATTTTAAAACATGCTCTCTCCCCGTCAAGGAGCTTAAAACAATACAATCAGTGAAATGGGATGTACATCTCCTGAAATTCTAATAACAAGAAAATACTATACTAATAAAATATTTTGGTAGCAGTGCAAGATAACAGTGGAAATTATGTCCTAAGACTATGAATAACCCATTTAAATAATTGTGCACATAATAACTCCTCCCCAAGTTCAAAGGAGAGAATGGGAAAGAAGGGGAAGGGCCATGGAAGAAGAGGGTGATGCAGTCAGATAAGCTCAGACAGAAGTGGGGGGGGATGGATTTGCACAGAAGACCCAGCCAGGCACACATGAAGTACTCCAAAGAGTTAATGAACCAGAGTAGGATCACAGGGATACATGGCCAGGACTAAGGATCTCTGCAATGATGACTATAAATTCAGTGTACCTGAAAGAACTCCTGTCTTATAGCATCTACCTTTACCTCTCTCTCTAGATATGTTCATAAGCCATTTGTGGAACCACACCAGCAATATAACCTAGATTAATAATGAAGGTTTTTTCACTAACCTTATAAATTTTACTATACCTGGTGGGGGAACAGGAAAACAAACAAACAAAACCATGTGTTGGGGTTGTCTAACGGCAGCTTGTAAACTTCACCTTCACTATTCAGGAACTAGCACTTTTGGTGTTGTTAAGCAACAACTTGTAAATTTCCCTCTCTCTCAGAAAATAGCAATGGAACTGTAGGTACTGCTTAGAAGAAACATCAATTTCAGTCTCCACCACAGGAAAATAAGCTCTGATTACACTACATAGTTCACACACCTCAGTGTGCTTTAGGACAGGTTTGTGTGTAATGAGTTGCTTTCACAGCAACTGAGAATGAATTTCACAAGTTGTTATTTAACTTTTTATAAGTGTATTTTTCTTCTGACACTTTTGCTATCCCCCAACTATAAACACATTATGAGCAATAGGGTTTATGAACATCACCACACGGCTTTTCCTTAATGATGATTAACAGAATTGTAAGCATTGTTCTCTGGTCTTGTGGTGCCACACACAACAGCAGAGAGTGACAAAGCTTTGGGCTGTACATTTCAAACCACTGCTGTTTGCATAGTTGGGGGTGTGATAGGCTTTTTTAAATGTTAATAATACATATCATTACCAGTGTTTAATTTCTGTTTGTTGATGAAGAGAAGCCTTGATTCCTAGCATTTTCATAAGTGTACCTATTTGAAGGTCACAGCCAGTGAGTTTGTTAATTTTGCCATTTTTTTCAAGCAAGTTTTTAAAGAGTTAATCTGAACATCAAGCATGGGGTTTTGGAACAGTGCTGAGCTGTATTCTTCAGTCATATATTATGACTGAAGGGGAGGTTCCACCTCAATAAAAACAAAGGATGTCCCAATAAAAGGTATCCTAACACAAGGTATCAAATCTCATAACAAGGGACCATTCTCAGAACAAAACACAGCTACAACACAGCCTGGAAGGAATGAAAGACCTTTGTACAGCCAAGAACAAAAGGACAGACATATTAGTGCTTACAGTTGCTTACCTTACAGTTTTCAAATAAGTAATATGTATATGAAAGAAATAAACATACAGAAATAGACTGGATATGGGTCTCCCACTGCTGTTATGATCCAATATACAGTCTTCAGCCTACACAAACAATAGTATTTGCAGTCCATTTTTACCATTATCACAGAGATGGTTCTAAATAGGTACATTCTTTGTGATAGCTTAACTGTTCTACAGAGACTATAAAACATGGATATAAAATCATTTATTCAGTGAATCCCCTACTGCTTGGACACTTATGCTGTTTTAAATCATTTGTTGTTAAATTCAATGCCATAATAAAGATTTGTTGTGCATAGATTCCTGTGAACATCCATGCCAATATTTCTAAGGCAAATGACAACAAAATGCAATAGGTCAGTCAAAGCATAAATGTATCTCAACATTTACAGGAAACTGGATTTCCAAAGACAGCATGTAAATGCATGTTCCCTTTCCTTCTGCCAAAAGAATACCAAAATTACCACAGCTTCATCATCCATTTCCCAATAACTGATGCCTTCATTATTTAGTAGGATGAGGGCAAGATCATTTTTTGCTAGTGAGCATAGACATTAATAATAATTATAATTAATTCTTCGTATTATTGCTACATGTACAAGGCCATACTGTGACCCTTACCACACAGCTTCCTCACTGTTCTATAACCCTAACTGGTCAGACACATCTTTAATTTGCACATTTCCTTAGAATACATATTATTTGCATTCTGCACACATCTTCAAAAAACCATTCACAAGTGCATATTTCATGGCTGAATATTTTTACATAACATCAGCTGGAGCCCATCGTTCCAGCATTCTTGCCAAGTGTCACAACCTGCTCTATTATATCAATAAGCAGCTTCAATTAGTCATTTTCTCCCCATGGTGACGACAGCTATAATAGCACACAGCAGTCTGATGAAGTTTGTAATCCGAAGTGGAGATGAGGGTATTAAAAATAAAGCAATACAAAATTAGAAAAGCACACAAAAATATCCTACATCCTCAGTCGTCATTTGGAAGGCTGACAACATTTCAGACATCGAAGAGTAAATACACAAATTCAATTGCTTTTGAGAAGATGAATAAATAAATTTGTCATAGGAACACATTCTTGCCCCAGATAGAACTCTGGTTTCTACTGACTAATTAGTAATTAAGTATCATCTTAAAAGACCTACCAAAAAAGAATAAACTAAAACAAAGGGTAAGTCTTAAATAGAAGAGTGAAATGAAAATAAATGCCCATGATAAATGCTACTTTGAATGCATTGTACATCAATAAACACATTAGAAGGCATAATGTCAGAGACACTACCTCAAGATCTGTGTGCAGCCTTGACCTTCTCATGTGGTAGCTTGGATCACAGAGCTTCAAGCCAGGTTCACTTCTCTGGCATATAGTCAGTGCCTGCTGATGGCCTACCTCTCTCCTTGGCTCTTTCAGTCCCTTCTATACACAACAACTTAAAATTTTAAATTATGAATCAGATCACATCATTCATTTCCCTCTAGGCTTGCAGTGGCTTCTATTGCAGTTAAAAATGGCTGGCAAGACCCTACATAATACAACCCTATCAGCTATCCATTCCACTGTTTCTGTCTCCTCCTTGCTTTGGTTTATGGCAAGCAGGCTGTCAATTCAAATCCTTTGGTCTTGCTGGTGTTATTTTCTCAAAGACTCACCCCCATCTTCCCAGCAATCCTTCCTTCATTTCATTTAGACCTGTCCCCAGATATTACCTCACTAGAGAAAGATTCATGAACCACTCAGAGAAATAAATAAAATGCCTTATATATAAATGTATGCTAGTCTACTTTCCCTATACCACATAACTTTACCTGAGCACTTTGTTACTGCTATATAAAATATGTATTACTTGTTGTATATGTTACTTATCTATATCACTGTGTGTTATGTATAGCATGTATGTTATTTATTATGTATTGAAATTATCTATATAATATATACATGTACATTTGTATGATGTATATGTTATATGTATCAGTTATTAGCATCAATTTTCAGAATGTAATTTCCATGAACACAACAAGTAAGGATATAAACTGTGCATCCCAAACATATACAAAAATACTATTTCTGTATATTATATGTCTCTCTGAGGAAATAGCATTGATCTTATTTGGCTCAAATTCATTCAGTCCAGCATTTAATGGGTTGTTATTAGATGTGGAGCTCTAGAAGGATGGCTTGCAATGTCTACCTCTACCTCAGTGTGGAGATAGAAACTTAAATACAATTTCCAGATGAATGATTACAATGACAGTTTAAAACATTAATAATGAGAGGCAATGAGTAGGGTAGGCAATGCCAGGAATCCTGAAATGGATTGTGTAGGGTGAGGGAGTAAAGAGCCAGCTCAAGGAAAAAGGCTTAGTCACAAACAAGACATTTAATTAATCACCATCTCTAAGGCTTGGGGAACACTAAGGAAGAGGGGAGCAGAAAAAAGTAAGATCCATAAGACAGGGAGAAGGGCTATGAAACAACTCAGCTTTTGGGCATTCATTGCATGGCATGGAATTCATAGCATCTTTGGTTACCTGCACTGGGAAATTGTTGGAACACAGTCCAAGAATGGAATTGTTCAAGGGGAATTCAGAGTGCTTGTGAGAAAACCTCAAGAAATCAAGGTAAGAGTTTTTTTTTTACCTCAGTTTCTTCAAAAACACAGAATTGTTCTTGAAATGTGTTTTTGTCCTCCTCCCAAGTGTAGCAGATAGGAGTGAGTTTACTTCAGCTGTTGTCATTTATATTCCTCTGTGGAAAAACATGTTTTTGCCATGTGCAGTTTGTCCTTGTGATTGAACACCTTGCTATTGTGATTCTTCTTAACTCTCAGAGAACACACTGCCTGATGTGCTGAATACAGTTGGTTACAGCATGAAACTTTAGTCTGCCTCACTTTTAGGCTCTGTTCTCCCAGGTTCAGAAGCCAGCTAGAGTAGTAACTAGGAAATAACAGGGTGAGAAGTAAAAGAATTCAGAACACATTATATACATAGAGAATCCAGAATGCATTATATACATATACACAATGGTCAAAGAACAAATTTAATTGATAGAGAGAAAGCAATGGATGAAGAAGATCTGAAAAGTCAACCAAGAGGAGGAAGGCACTCCAGGTGAGAGCACGGCTAGTATCAAACCAGGTTACACCAATGTTCTCCAAATCCCAGGCATAGAGTCCTGGTGCCATTTGGTCCTCTGACAGAATTAACCAAAAAAAATAAATTGATTAATAATAAATAAATTGTTTTTAGTTTCTGTTCTTGTTTACTCTTTCTAAAATTCACTGAGGAAGCACAAATTCAGCAGTATTTCTAAAACACCTCTGTTACACTTGATGATCTACATAGCTTCATTTATTTCTGTTTCTGTCTAAAGTTTCCACTTCCATTTGTGGAAAGATTTTTTCTTTTTATGAAATAACATGACTTTCCTTGTTTACAAACTTATATAAGTAAACTTCAGTAGCTTGTTTCCAAGCTAGACATTCTATCAGTCATGGTTCTGGCAGCTGGGACACCTTGCCTAGACATAGCCCACTGTTAAAGTCATTGGAGATGGCTCTAAGTCAAGTTTCTTGGAAACACTCCCTTTGCCTGTGAATGTGTTATCCTTATTTTCAGGACGACATGAAGTACAGCAGTCTTCAATTTCATCAGTCAGTTCCATTAGAAAGCTTAAAGACAGGTGAAAGATCCAAAATGGAAAGAGTAAAAATGCAACCAGTTTTGAGGGGTTTGCTGTTGTACTTGTTTGATAAAAGGAGGTGAGTGGGTTACCAGGTGGACAAGAAACAAATGACACACAAAGCATCCCGATGGAGTAACCTGCAGGTTAACTGCAAAGGTGTGGCCATTGTGGGGGGAAATTGGATGTAATACCTAGGGACAAGGCATCCAGCAGAAAAACTCAAAAACAAAGGGCATGGTGAAAGGATAAATGGGAGGCCCTAAGCAAACAAAAAGGGCTGTTTTCAAATATTCAAAGTACTTGCTGGGCATTAATCCACTAATTGCTTGTCAATAGCTATATACTGCCTACAGACAATCCAGCTCACACAGCCTAAAGTAAAACCCCAGCTGCCATTCAGAAGGACTGTACTTCTGAGGAACACTGAACTTGGGTTTGTCAATAACGTAGGTGAAAGGAACAGAATCCACTAGAAAGAGGATTGGAGATCAAATGGGTAAAGCATGTCAACCACTTACAACAACAGTGTTTGCCTGCAATAAATGCAGGTGTCTGAGGATGAGAAGAGAGCCCATCAGCATCAAAATAGTCAAGATAAATCTGTGGAAGAAAAGCTTATACATGTGGGACATCTCCATTTAAATTCTGTTAATACTTCTGAGTTAGCCAAAAATGGAAAGCAGCCACTTGTCACTGTATTTTATTGATGAGTTATCTCAAAGGCACACAAAGAGAAAGCATTATCATGGCTGGTGGTGGCAGCATAGAGGTAAAGAGCTCCTTGTGAAATAGTGCTTCAAGCAAGTGAGACCAACATAAAACACAATCATCTGAGGGAAAAAAAAATGAAGAGTTCTAAGCTGAAGCACTCAACAGGGTAAGGCCCAGCTCAAGAGTAGATTGCAGAGCCAAACCATCTCACCATCACTGAGCAGAAGAGTAATCTGGGTGTGTGGAGGACTTTGGTCAGGAACAGAGATCTTTTACCCACAGAATCTGGAATGTGAATGGCACTGACCTAAGGGCAAGAAGACCCTGGAGGCTTCCAAGCAGGGAAAGGCAAGACACTGTGATGGCTTGATGGTAATGAGAAAATTATTGCTGAGGCAGGAGCTGGGTCTGAGATGGTAGAGTGCTTGCCCAGCATGCCTGAGTCCCTGCTTCCATCCCCAGTACAGTGTGAGACCACTGGGCGTGGTTGTGCAAGGCTGCAGTTCCAGAATTCAAGCAATGGAAGCTTGAGGTTCACAAGTTTAAGGTTGTCTTTGACTAAGTTCAAGGCCAATCTAGACTGCATTCGACACAGGAAAGTAGTCACTCCTGAGTCAGAGACTGGACAAGAAAAATAGACATTCACACATCAGTTTTATTATTTTGTTAATGAAATTGTTTATACAATGTCACACACAAATTTTCTGGGGGTAAACCATATAGCCACATGTTCATTCAATAAACTCATTCATTCAAGATGTTTTAGTGCCTTATAAATATATACTGAAACATACAGGAACTTTATATCAAGAAGAGACATAGCACAATAAACACTATAACAAACACGAAGACTTGGTATGGCTGTGGTATAGGAGATGGGTGTGGTGGAGGCTCATTCATCCTTCCACTAGAGTTGATGGTGTAAGCCCAAGCCCCAATTGTATTTATTGGCACTGGTGACATGGTGGTGAATGCAAAATCATTTAAAATATTACAATCATGATTTTCCTCATTATATTTAATGCTATGCCAGTTATCAAGGGGGAGGCAGAGAACTGAAAGTAGGGCCTAAGTGTAAGGAGACTTAGAGAGATAATCAAATAATTTAATTAAAAGTTTTTCTACTGAGATTGGATAGCCTTTGAAAGCTTATGTAAACTAAATAATTTATATGTTAGTATATTAATGCCATTATAGCTTTCTAAATGACATTTTAACTTCAAAAATGCCAAATAGTTTTGAATGTCAAATGCTTCCAATCCCCTAAAAAGAAAAGACACAGAACATTATGAATTGTTCAGTAGATTCCAGACCACAACAGTCCACTGAATTATACAACCTTCATTCTCTGCACTTAGGGGTGATGCCTCAACTGGTCAGACTCCCCTATGCCTTCAGAGACTCCTGTGTGCTGTAGACCCATCAAGACATACATGTCTACTTGGGGCAGTTTGAGAAAGGGGAAACAGGTTCCAAGGCAACACTTACTTTCCCAACTCAGCCCCTGATCATGCCAGGACATTACAATAATGGTAATTTAATAATGCAGCTGGCCAGCCTCTGCCCACAGATGAAAGCACAAGAAAATAAATGACGCTTGCACACCAAGCAGAGGCAAACTTCTCCAGGCGGTGCCTGCAGCAGGGAGATACCTGCTAATAAAACACAGCTTGCATTTCCATTCATTATGCAGGAAGCCAGCCTCAGAAGAAATTCTGTGGAGGTGAGGTTCTTAAAGTGGAAATAAATAAATAAGCCCACCTGCTCTGGTGGGGGTCTCTGAGAATGGCCTGCAATGACCACCCACAGTAAATCGACGGAGATGTGGTAAAGGTTCTGCAGATGTCAAGGGAGTTAATTACTCCTGACTTGCAGTGACACATTTGCTGGATAAATTGGCCTCCTCAACTCATCCTTCCATGTGGGCCCCTGATACAGAGACTGTTTAAAGCACATAGTGTTCTCTCTGGCTTTTATTATAACAGAAACAGAACTGAGTCCCAGGTGCTTGGCAAAGCAGTCTGGTATTAGATGGGGACCCATTATCTTTGACCTTCATGTCTTTACCTCTTCCAACTTATGGAAAATCCTCAGAAACTACTTCAGGTAAAGTGATACAATGTCTCGGAGGTGCCTGCTTCCAAGAGAAAGCCATTGTTTCCACATTATAAAAATATCACATTAGTTGAAGTTAGTGATTTCTTCTTTCTCTTTCTTTTTAAATTTAAATCGGCCGGTAATCTGCTCAAAGGTTTAATCTACAAATGCTAGAAGCTCAGATTATCTTGTTATGTTATTAACATGTTATTCATTAGCCATTTTTGATACCCAAAGTGAGGACTGAATTTCCACATAGGACCTGAGAAAGCTGGAGGTGGGTGGGTACGGCTACTTTAAGAGGTGATGCTGTGTAGCAGTGCACTTGAGCAGCCAGCATGCTAAGTGGAAACAGCAAGCTAAGTAAAACGCCTGCATAGTGTTGGCACCAACTTCCTAGCGCCGAGGCGGTTAAATACAGCTCACGGTTAAACACAGTTTTTCCGCCAGCCCTGTGGACTTAAGGCTCAGGTCTCACAGACCTGAGGATGGGGCAGAGCAAACTGCCATAGCCACAAGGTTGAAGACCTAGCTGCCTCTTAGCAGTTTAAGGTTTGGCTCATGTGGTCAGAGAATGCTATAGGTGCACAGTAAAACCGGTTCAGGTACAAAAAAAAAACAAAAACAAAAACAAAAACAAAAACAAAACAAAACAAAAAAACCCTTTTAAACAGGTTACAGGTTACAGTGTGTGTTGGTGCTTAAGAAAGAAAACAGCTGAACCAAACTCGTGGGAACTCACAAACTCTAGACCCACAGCTGTGGAGCCTTCATAGGACTGAACTAGGCCCTCTGCATGTAGGAGACAATTGTATAGCTTGGTCTATCTGAGGGGCCCTTGACCACAGGACCAGTATCTATCCCTGTGCATGAACTAGCTTGTTGGAGCTCATTCTCTAAGGTAGGACGCCATGCTCAGCCTTAATACAGGGGGGAGGGGCTTGGTCCTGCCTCAACTTAATGGGTCAGGCTTTGTAACCCGCCATGGGAAACCTTACCTTGTAGGAAGAGTGGATGGGGGCAGGTGGGGGAAGCAAGGTGATAGGAGGAAGGGTGGGAAAGAGAAATGTGCTTGAAATACAAAATGAAATTACAAAAAAAAAATAACTTTGAAAAGGCAAAAAAAGAGAAAGAAAACAAAATGGATATAGACAATCATAGGAAACAATAGTTTAAAAATAATTAAGTCCTTAAAGAAAGAGTAAGTAATATATATAAAAAAAGAATAACTCATGCAAAGATGGGAAATGCTCACGAATCTGGATCCTGTATAGTGCTCTTTTGACTGAATTTTTTGAATGATGATGAGCAAATGACAGCTGCTGAGACATATGGAATTATAAAAGGAACTGCTGGATTAAATCAGCCTAGGTACTTTAGGGATAGTATGTGGAATATTATTTTATGTAAAGATGTGTTACTTTTGTTTATGCTGCATTTGTTTAACTATGTATAGATGTGTTACATTTATTTCACCTTGCCTGCCTATTAGACCTGATTGGTCTAATAAAAATCTATTTACTGCCCATAGCTAGACAGTAGAGGGATAGGAGGGGCTGGTGGGCAGAGAAAATACATAAGGGGAGGAACTTAGGCTCAAAAAGAGAGAGAATGAAGGAGAAAAAGAGGGAGACACCCAGGACCAGCCATCCAGGCAGCCATCAGCCAGACACAGAGGAAGCAGTAAATTAGGACATACAGAAGGAAACAAAGGTAAAAAGCCCCAAGGCAAAATGTAGATGAAGAGAAATAGGTTAAAATAAGTTACAAGATCCAGTGGGACAAGCCTAAACTAAGGCCAAGCATTCATAACTAATAATAAATCTATTTCTCATGATTTGGGGGCTGCTGATCCAAGAAAGCCAGCTACAGGATGTCTTAACTTTAAAATGGAATTCAGAAAAATGTATTTCACTGGGGAAGAGGCTATGCTTTTATTTCCATAGGAAATGAAAAGCTATTGATTCAAAATTAATAGAGACAAGATTTGATTCGGGGAGACTCCCTGAAGATCTTGGCTGCAGACATAAAGACATAAACCTCGAAAAACTACAAAACTGTTGACATATATGTTGATCCCCTGACATGGTAATAGCTCTGAGACTGGATAAATCTTGTTGGTCACAGAGTTCTCATGACTTATTGTCACATCTAATCCTTTCATATGGCATGGATAGAAGTTTAGCTATACAGTTCAAACAAACTTTTAAAGTTGACAGATGTTTTTTACCTGCTCAAGCATAAAACAAAACAAAATATCATCTTTGGCTGGCTTGTATACAATGCACAGTCCATACTCATGTTAATGCAGATATGTATGTTACCTTTGAAAGTATGTGTGTTTTCAGAGCAAGGGGACCAGACACCAATGATAATGGGTGGTCCAGGTGATCCAGGCTTTCAGAGTGCCTCTGCTGCAGTTTACTCAGAGCTCTGCATTCAGAACAACTTCAAAGCTGCTAGCTGAGATGGTCCAGCCTCACAGACTCTTCTAGCCAGGACTTCAGATAAACTTTATACTCTCCCATTACATATAGACTGGAATGTTATAGCTAGTTTTCTTAGGACTTGACCATTATATCAATTTTCTCAGGGTCCCCTGGGCATGCCATCACCCCCAAACAACAGGCAACAGTCTAGAGAACACAACACTCACATTCCCAAGAGATGGAGTAGGTGGTTTTTAGTCATTTGGTGGGTTATGCATATATGTCATCATTTAATTGGGATAGGAATATAGGATAAAAAGACAACAATTCGAGGGGCATTGGTGTTACATGCCTTTAATCCCAGCACTTGGGACGCAGAGGCAGGCAGATCTCTGTGAGTTCCAGGCCAGCCTGGTCTCCAGAGCGAGTGCCAGGATAGGCTCCAAAGCTACACAGAGAAACTCTGTCTCGAAAAACCAAAAAAAAAAAAAAAAAAAGACAACTATTCATGTCAAATAATTTACGTTGGTATGGATTTTTGTCCTATAAGTACCGTGCATTAACCGATTGCGACACTGGAGCTCCAAGTATGGAATTTTGTATATTGATACAAATTTAAGGTTATTTTTGTTATATCATGCATATGTTTCTATTCTTGTTTAAGGTTTCATACCTATGCAATTCTTTAAAAATGTAGTATCAAGTTCTAATCCTTGAAAGCTATTATTTACAAACTGTTTAGGATAAATAAGAAATATAGGTTAGTAGTTAGTCATTGATAACAATCAAACATGTAGTCATGTTAGGTATGTTTTCAAGGTTAAACAGATACATTTTAGATAGATAGGTTATCTTCAAATGCTTCAGAGACCTACATAATATGGCATTTAAGATTTTTAGTAACCCAAGGCTTTTCATGACAGCAAGACACAACTGCTCCTGGCAATACCAATCTACTTCATAAAAAGATGATGGACATTGAAGAACCTACATGTGGAGTTTGCATTCATTGTGGCAATCCTAGCCATTTGGGCAAGAAACTGCCCTTGCCTTGACTGCTGACAGTATACTCTACAAACTGGACAAGCAGGACACAAAGGAAAAAGACTGCTAAACTTTGCCAAGACAAGATGTAAGAGTCTTTCAAAGTTCCTGCTTCATAGAAAATTCTGTCAGATACTCTAGGCCTGTAGGCCAAAGATGGGTGCCTGAGTATTACAGAAAAAACTTGAGTGACTGTCCAGACAGCCAAAGGTTTCTGTTATTTCTATAGTTTTGGAAAGTCCTTGCTCTGTACTTCCTGTTTACTCAGGTAAAATTGTGTCCTTCTTGGGTCTCTGATGAAGCTGAAGATGAGGTAGTTATAGTTATAATTTTCCTTGTTACCAAATTCAGAGAAGAAACTCCCAAAAGAGATATCAATAAATATGGTTGAGAGGCATAAAAGCTTAAATTGTTTATCTAAGAAAATGTTTTGATTTTGGGTTGGTAATACAAGTAGAATAAAATTGAATTAGGTACAAAACATTGGACTAACCAAGATAACCAAGATAAGATAATAGAGTAGTTTCTCTGAATTCGCTAAATACAAATGGACTGGACACTGTGAATGTAATTCTTACTTGATAATTGTTCTTATTGTGTATAGTTTTATTGTGTTAAACTTAAAACATCTCCTTTTATTTATACAATACCTGATCGTTGTTTCTTTTGTATATGGTTTTTATTGTGTTTTCATTAAAACCTTTCCTTTTTATTTAGACAAAATGGTAAAATGTTGGAGAATATTCTGTCACACTGAAAACCCTGAGTTTGCATTTGCACTAATTAAATAAACTTAATCTTGGATCAGGAGGCTTTCTTAGGAACTAGTTGACAGTAAGCAATCATAGAGCACCAGAGGACATCCAGAAGAAATAGAGAACTGTTACAATAAATCTTTCCGCCAAAGCTGCCCGAGCCCCACCACCACATGTGTGCTTTATGCAAGCCACCCGTCCAAGTTAGGGCCCAAATTAATACACAGAAACTTGTATTAGGTTCAAATGCTGCTTGGCCAATGACTAGGATTCCTCATCTGTTAGCTCAGTCTTAATTATCATAAATCTATATATTTTATAAGCCTTATCTTATAGAGGATGCCTTTCGCTGGCACCCTCTCTTGCTGGTGGCTCACATGGCGCTGCTGGAGGAGGAAGGGGAAAAGGGGACCTTTCCTGTTTCTCCTTGCTAAAATATGAGTCTCCTTGCTATGTCACTTCTGACCTGGATCACCACATCTCTACTATATTTCCCAGAATTCTCTTTGACTCCTAGTCCTGTCTAACTGACTGTTTCATTGGCCAAACAGAGCTTTATTCAACAATCAATAAGACAAATATAGACAGAAGTACTTCCCTATCAGAGAACACACAAAGTAGTAGGGTGGGGTTCAGAGTGGTGCAGCTTTGTGTGGTTTGGCAGAGCAGAAGCATGGTCTTCCATGGGTGTCAGAAAGGAGAAAGAGTTAGCTAGTTGCTACTCAGCCTCTCTGAGCTAGCAGGTTTTCACCCCAGCCTTTGAATCTTGAGTCTTATTTATGAATAGAATGATAAAGATTTGGCTATAGGTTGGCCTGTGGGAACAGGATTCTCAACAAGCAGCAGCCTAAGATGATACTAGGCCACTGCTAGAGAAGCAGGCCAGTAACCGTGAAGTTGAAACTGCTGGCTGAGATAGCAGTAGATTAAGGTGCAGCCACTGTTCCAAAGTTAAAACAACACCTTTCTATTTCTTCCCAAGCTCTCCTCTTCAATTACCAAGACAACCTTAGCATTTCTCCATCTTGCATTCTTTAGAGAACAATTCTGACAGGTGACTGCCACCAGCTATTGCTTCAGAAGCCAGAAATGAAATGCCAGAGGAAGGACATTAATTAAAATTGTGGACTCTGTTTTGCATCCTTTTGTAGTCAGTAAATATACAATTAAAGATCCCTCTCAGCACGTGATGCAGCAAGTATAAGGTACATTCTTGAATAACATTTGGTTGTTAAAAATCAAAACCTATCAATGTTAACTGAGTACTTGGTAAACTTCTTGCTTCATTGATTGTAAAACTCATTTAGCTCAGCTATCACAGTGAATTTGATATGGAGATCTATTAAGAAGGTGTTTTCAGAAAGTAAAGGACTGGTAAATAGCTACTGGCAAAGTGTCTGCTGTGCCAACATGGGGACATGGGTTTGATCCCTAGAATCTACATTAAGAAAGTCAGGCATGGTAGTGTGGGCTTGTAACCTCAGGACCATGGAGGCAAAGATAGGTGGAATCATGGGGCTTATTGCCATCTAGCCTAGCCTAATTGACAAGCCCCTGGTGTGAATCACCATACCTTAAGAAACAAGAGGAATGACACCCAAGGATGAAGTCTGACCTCCACATTCAAGCATAGAGGATGTATAAACAAACAGAAACACACACACACACACACACACACACACACACACACACACACACACACACACACACGGTGTTTTCCAGAAATAAGTAAATAAGTCAAGGAACTTGTTTGCAATCTACAGGTAACTTCTGGGAATAACCTGTGTCTCACTGCTCAGAACAGGTTTGCCTGAATTCTTATTTCTCACCAGTTTCCTTGCAATCCCAATTCACTGCAAAAATACTAAGAAAGAAATGGTAGAGCACAGCACCTAAGAACTCAGACTCTGGAGGCAAATGTGGATTTCCACCCTGCACTTGCAGAACAATGAGGGTGACATTGAAAGCACTTGATGCAGCCTGCAGCCTCTGTGTCCTCATTGGAAGAAGTGGTCACCTGTCTATAGGGCTGGTGAGAAAATGAAATGACACAATCTGTAGAAGTTTAAATGATAACTGGAACTTCATGATAATTAGTGAATATAACATGTTTATCTTAGTTGATAGGCTATTAATCTGATAATTTTATCTCCTACAAGAGCCTAGTAACTTAAGAACATTCATTCATTTGATATAGAGCAGTCTTACCTTTGGACATGTTTCTAAATTCTAGTGCATACCTGAAACTTCAGACAAAACAGTTCATATACATTATGATTTCTTCTAGATTGCTTTCTCACTTGACAGAGAACCACTTTATGGCTTTTTCTTGTTGTATGTGTATTGACACATCACCTGTCTTATGCTTTAAGGTGACTGTAAATAAAATTAAAGGTTACTTGTTCAAGCTGTTTTGTATGTGAAATCCCAGAAGGTGAAACCACTGGTAAGGTATGGGTGACTCCATTGACTTACACATTATGTCACTCATTATTCTGCATAGTAACTAATAGAGGACATTTCAGAATCCCTTACTTCTGAATGTTAACACTTCTTTTAGTATAGAACTGTAAGGGAAAGAAAACAAAGGAAAGAAGGTCTAAAATCTTTTCCAAAGCTACTAGTTCTTCCAGCCCTGCTTGTAAATGAACTCAATGTGAATCCAACTGCACTTCCCAGGGAGCACCTGTGAAAGTCCCCTGAGATATATAGAAGTATTTTCTTGGTGGCTTAAGGTTTGTTTTTATGAGTTTATCCCTGGTGGAGCTTGATAAAGCTGACAACCCAGTGATTTTATTAAACACTGCTTAATTCCATCATTAAAAACAAGAATGAAAACCATATAGAAATCACATGGGCAATGGCTATTTAAATTTCCCAGTAGATGACAAAAACAATAAAAGGATATTTAAATGACCACTTTTGAACATAGCTAACAGCATGTAGCCAATTATCTAACTTTGTGAAAAATCATATGGATTTTTAAAATCAGAATATAAGAGTTTGATATGCATAATTTGCAACACAAATGGCTGACCCACCATGGTGTACAGAACTATTCAAGCTGAAATTTAAGAGTATATAGTGTTGATGATTCACTTAATAAGTGGTACAAAGTTGATATTGGGGCACTAGTAAGCTACTGATGGACAAGTGAGGAAATATCAATGTGGTAAGTGTTTTTCTCTCTTTACTTCTATCACACATTCTGAAGGCAGCATCATTACACATATTTTTACAAGTATCCAAACCAAAGCTGGACAGGGTAAGTGCATCAGACCAGAGGATAATATCAGAGCTGGTACTTGGTTTCTTCCAGTCCCCTCTTTATGACTATTTTACATTTTTCTCTATTAAAATTTATCTTTGTAAAGCACTAGGGAAATGTCCAGAGATCTATGAGTTTGACCCCAACTAACAATCTAAGCAGTGATTGAGAGGCTACCTTAAATGCCCTTCTCCAATAACAAGATTGATGACTACCTTACACACCATCCTAGAGCCTTCATCCAGTAGCTAATGGGAGCAGAGGCAGAGACCCACAGCTAAACACTGAGTTGAACTCCTGGAATCCAGTTGCAGAGACGGAGAAGTGATGAACAAAGGGGTCCCCACCAGGCTGGAGAAACCCACAGAAACAGCTGACCTGAACAAGGGTTTGCTCATGACCCGAGACTGATAGCTGGGAAACCAGCAT